>NC_056745.1:1485289697-1485529697 GCF_019279795.1 Protopterus annectens | reverse complement strand
TTGACATGTTGCTGTGAAAAACTCATACATTTACTGGTGTAACAGGGTTTGTTGTGACATATGTCTTCTGAGGGATATGAAGTCAGTAACTCACATGGATGTCACCATGTACTGACTGCAATCAGAGTATGCTACTGGATTTCTAAAGACAGGAAATGTCTGAGTAACACAACACATTTAAGACTCCAAACACTGGCCAGTCTGCAGATAGCCCTACAGGTGAGAGTTTTCCCAACCACATAACACTGTCATGACAGGTATTAAATCATGTAGAACAGCCATATCCACACAAACCCTGTTAAACCAACATTACTTCAAATGTGGAAGAGCAATACTCACATTCTGTCCTCATGTCTGGAACATCATCCTCCCATTTGTTGGCCTGTCTCCACAGTGTATGTTGCAAGAGGTATATACAACTACCCTCTATGATGCTGTTTGTCAAACACCCAAACGAAGTTCTGCTCACAGTGAAGGAAATGGGTTAACACCCACATGAAGTGGGTGGGAGGGTGGCCTAATGGTTAAGGTGTTTGCCTTACAAACACAGGGTGCAAGGTTAGAGTCTCACAAGGGATAATTGGCTAGGCTTAAAATGGCTCGCAAGGGCAGTTAGCTTAGTACTAATCTATGAATCTATGAATATGTGCTTAGTTATAGGAGTGTGTTTCCATGCAATTGGCTATGGGAATGTTACCACAGCTGTTCCACATGCAATCAGCTTGTGGGGGACTGAAATTCATGCGCAGGCCATCAGCTGATCATGAGCATCACTTACAAAACTCAAGCTGCTGCCTAAGCAAAGCAAGTGTACTTCTCCACATCCACCAGAGAGGGAGTGAGAGAGACAGACAGAGACAAAGTAAGAAAGGAAGGGAGTAAGAGAATAAGAACCAAACATGTTTGTTTGTGATCCATGGGTGGAGAGTGGTATCTGGGCATTATGACAGTTGCCTATATTGTGTACTAATCCATACTGTCACATGGTAATTGCACATGGCTGTACACATTTATGGCTGAGGATTGTCGACTAGAATCTCTACAATGTTTGGAAAATGTTTGATCCATGGGTGGAGAGTGGTATCTGGGCATTATGACAGTTGCCTATATTGTGTACTAATCCATACTGTCACATGGTAATTGCACATGGCTGTACACATTTATGGCTGAGGATTGTCGACTAGAATCTCTACAATGTTTGGAAAATGTTGACCTTGTAATTTTGATAATGGGACATGTAGCTCCTCAATATAATGATGTGGCAAAACCCACACTGCAATGGACCCTGTCATTACACAATCATCCCAACACCGACACAGGGCACTGATAACACACACTTACTAGTACTGATTTTCAACCCCCTACCTAACTATGTATTGCTATTATATTGATATGCAGTTATTGCACGCATCATGGGGCTTATGTGTTGGAGAGTTGTCCAAAGGTATCTTTGAAGGTGAGTGACATCAACAACAGTGATAAAGGAGGGATAAGGGAAGTGTAAGTCATGTGACTGTCCACAAAAGCAGGTGTCAAGGAAGACATAACCACACTCTCTCAGGGAATCACACACATTATCACAGTTGAGGGTCAGGATTAGAACTCCTAACTAATTGGTTTGCTACACTACAGTATTACACAGTTATTGCATGTGCCACAAAGCTTATCAGGCTGATGCATGGCCAAAGGGTTATTTCAAGGTGACTGACATCAGAAGGCGTGCTACAGTAGGGCAATGGGAGGTGTAGTGAGTGTGAATGGCTTCAAAATCATTAATCTCCACACACACACACACACACACACACACATACACACACTTGCCAGTACTGACATGTATGGGTTCATTGATTCACAGGTGTGTAGTAGTTGACTGTGTCAGAAGGATGTACAAGGCTAGGCAAAGGGAATACCTTGGCATCAGGCCACAAGACAATGGTCTCCAGTGTGGCTCAGGGGTGTAGTCCCTGGATTGGCCCACACAGGTGGGTATTGTATTCACCATCCACTCATCTGGGTTACTATTGTTGGTGGCCAGTTCTATGCAATGCTTGCCATGTATGTGATCTATATTCCATAACATGGACAGTGTCTGGGCTGTGCACATGTCCCACATGCATGTTCTGTGATGTGTGGAAGTGTACCTGGGGTCTTTGGGGCATGTTGTGCGGACAGATTTTTATCATCTGATGTGGCATTCCTGACCTCATGTGGTGAGACCTGTTTATGAAACTGAGGTCATGCCTGCACCTACATTGACAGCATGATACAGGTATTCAGTGGAGATAGTGGCATTTGTCCATACAGGGCATGTGTATAAGGCATGGTATTCCCTTTGTGGGTTACATTTGCAGACTCTACAGTTGTTGCAGGCGTCCAGTGTGGAACATACAAAGGACCACTGTAAGCAATTATTTGCCTTTTGTAGGGATGGAAAAGGGTGCCATGTCGTTTTACTTGCTGGATAATGCACACTCAGTCAGGAGATGTTACATATCACAGTACATTTTGATGTCAGTGGCAGTGTTGTGGTCAACAGACATGTAGTCCACTGCAATCACACTGTGGTTACTATCTGTGTGCAATATGCAGGGAACTACCAATATAGTGGTTGTTCTCTAGCCAAGTGTGTTCGTGTATGAGATATGGGTGGAGAGTGTTCTCTGGGTAATATAAGGGTTGCCTATATTGTTCATCAATCAATAATGTTGCATGTAGGGCTATGGATTGTCTACAACAGCCTCTCTACTGTTTGACATCTGTTGTCCTTGTAAGGTGGACATTGTGACATATAGTAGGTCCTCAATATAATAATTTAGCAAAACCTAACCATTAATGAATCCTGTCATTATACAATTACAGCAATCTCCACACAGGACACTGATGACAAACACTTTCCAGTACTGAGATTCAAACCTCTGCCTAGGATATGTATTGCTACTACAGTGCACCGCATTTATTGCATGTGCAATGGAGGTTATTGCATGAATGTTGTCCCAAGGTACTTCTAAGGTGAGGAACATTAGCAGCCCTTGTAAATACTGGCATTGGGTGATGTAGTGGGTGAGAGATCCCAAAATTAAATGTATCCTAATCACACATTTACATTTGCCAGGGGTGAGGTTCAAACCTCTATTTAACAACCTTTATAGAGCATTATGGTACACATTTACCACATGCACCACTGATCTGCCATGGTATAGGCTTTGCAACAGATACTTGTAAGGTGGATGACATCTGCAGGACTGCTAAAGTCAGGGTCTGAGATGGTACTGGCTGTAAATAGGGACAAAGACTTTGAGGTACACACACAAACACTTGCAACAGATGAGATTCCAACCCATAGCTGTGTAGTTACTGTTATTATGTTTTTCCGCATTCATGGCACACACCACAAAGCTTACAGGGCTAGCCCTTCTCCAAATGTGTATTTCAAGGTGAATGACATCAGCATACTTGCTAAAGTAGGGCAATGGGGGGTGTAGTAAATGTGAATGGCCTCAAAAGCATTGATCCCTATATACACACACAAACAAACAAACAGTTTTACTGTTGTCATGTCTGGGATTAGAACTCCTACCTAACTAGTACATCACACTATAGCATTATGCAGTTATTGTACATGCCACAGAGCTTACATAGCTTAATATTCTCCAAGGAGGTATTTCAAGGTGACTGCCATCAGCAGGCTTGCTAAAGTACGGCAATGGGAGGTGTAGTGACTGTGAATGGCTTCAAAAGCATTGATCCCTACACACACAAACACAGTTTCACACTGGCTATGTCTGGGATTAGAATAACTACTGAACTAGGACATCACACTATAACATTATGCAGTTATTGCATGTGCCACAGAGCTTACAGGGCTGCATTTTGTCCAAGGAGGTATTTCAAGGTGACTGACATCAGCAGGCTTGATAAAGTAGGGCAATGGAAGGTGTAGTGACTGTGAATGGCCTCAAAAGGCATTGATATCTACATGCACACACATACACAGAGTTTCACAGTTGCCTTGTCTGACATTAGAACACCTACTTAACTAGTACATCATACTATAGCATTACACAGTTATTGCACATGCCACAGAGCTTATAGGGATAATCCTTGTCCAAAGGGTATTTCAAGGTGACTGACATTAGCAGGCTAGCTAAACTAGGGCAATGGGCAGTGCGGTGCGTGTGAATGGGCCATAAACCATTCCTCTGGAAACACACACACACACACAAAACACTCAGTCCCACACAACTTTACATTTGACAGGACTGTGTATATGACTGCTAGATGAATAATGACTTGTACTGTCATGTTACCCAGTTATCACAAGCACCACAGACACTATACTGCTGAGGGCTACCAGAAGCAAATGTCTACAGTGATAGACATCGGCACATCATGTGATATCGGCCAATTGGATGTGTGGTTGGTGGGACAGGTCTCATGATGGGAAGCTCTTTGTCACTGTCTGTCTCTCTCTTCCCCACATCTCTGTTTGTGTATGTTTGACCTATTATAGTGTGTTGTCCTTGGAGATATGTGTCTATTCCTATTCAATGTGTGTGCAAAGCATGACTGATGTGCAGTGTGGAGTGTGTGCACATACATCTGTGACTGACAGATATGTATAGTCCACTGTTGTTGCCAGACATGGGCTTCATTTGTGGAAGCATGTCCAGTATGACCTTCTGTAGTGAATGTGTGAATCCATTCCAGGTAGGTTGTACTCCAGTGCAGGCATTTGTTTTCTACACCTACAGCTAGCAACTTGTTTCTGCAGGATATCTGTAGATAGGTTGACAATATGGAGTCACAATGGGCAAAGGATAGTGGGATACTGTAACTAATTGTGTCTGTGCTGCTTCTACTACATGGTTTTGGTGTTAGCAGAGATATTCAGATATATGTACTGTTTTACACTGTGATGTTTTATGTCATCAACTACTGACAGGTATACATATTTGCTCACAGTAATTTCCTGGGGAATACAAGATGAATGAAGCTGTGTCCAGTATTGTGGTCTGCAGTCTACATATTCTTGCACACTCATGCTATTCTGGAGGAGGAGTTGTAGACACTTGCTGATGGGTCTGTGTAAATAGTCTAGCACGTTGGTATATTGGTGGCTGAGGATCCCATGCTTGTACATCTATTGACATGACAGAATGGCCATATCCTGCTGTGGCTATACCTCTCAGCTGTACAGATTCTCACAGGTTACCCAGAGGCAAGGCTCATATATCTGGTCATTACCCCTTCACAGTGTGTTTTACGAGCAGGTCTGTATCCACCCATTCCTGTGTTTGCAGGCAGGGGTAGTATGGGCACACATCAGAGTTTCAGACTTCACACACCCCATGGCGTCCATGCTTCTACCCCCCCCTCTGTTATTCTATCCTCTTCCTAACATTATGCGAGTGATATCTGAGAAGTATCTCAATAGTTATCACTTTATCCCAGCAGTATTTAGGGGTTGGTCCATAGTTCATGCAGTAGGACATGACGGACATGCTACTGGGATTTGTCGACATGGCCTTGCATTTGTGTTCTGTGAAATGTGTTATGTCGTTATTTGGGACTCCATGAGATAGCATACATTGAAAGTACGGGTGAGAGACAGGCCTTTGACTGAGGACTGTAGGGCATTTGGTAGTGATGCAGGCCATCTGTAGCAGACCAGTGCATTATGTCACTCCTACAGTCCCAGGCCGCAAGCCACTGTATTCCCCTGGGGTGACAGGCTAGGTGTGTAAGGTGTTAATGTCAATAGTGTCTGTCCTTAGTAATACATTGGTGTGGATGCTGGCAGGGTGCTGCTTACAGCTAGGGACACACCTGCATGGGACACCTCTTCAGCATGCTGCATTCTGTGGGTATTCCCATACAGAGGTGGAGGTCATATTGTACTCATTCCCAACAGCAGGTATATGACCTGTGAGGAACGTGTGGTTGATGGTGGGGTGAGCTGAGTGCATGTTTGCTATGGAAGCTACTTGCAGCTGAGTCACAGATATATGGTGGGCATTCCCCATATACTGGCTTGTGCAGGGACATCAACAGTTTCTCAGTACTTCATAACTGTGCCTTTTGTGGTCTGGCAGTGTTTGGCTAGACTACATCAGTATTCTATACTACACAGCCAACTAATGTGCTGCTAACCTGTATGTACAATTCCAAAGGTGTGTCCATTTGACAGTAACATTTTATACACTCTGTCTAGGGTGCTTCCACCTGTGTATCGTGTGTATGTCTAGGCCCACATTCATGCCATGTCCATCTTTCAGATGGTGACAGATATTACATCCGAACAATTAGTATGGATTATTGCTGGATTGGGTCTTGCTAGGATGCATTGTGTTTGGCACTGCATTTGTTAGAACTCGGTACTGTCACCAACAGTATTGACCACTGGCCACTGGAACACAACCCTCCATGCCTACGTGCTGACCACTTTCACACAATATACAACACAAAACTTCCTAACACACACAGCCCTGCATATTGTACACGTGCAATAATCTATCCTGTTAATTTGGCTAGCTCAGGTAATCTGTGCTCCACTGTTATTATACCCACACGTACATGTTACTACATTTCTACATAGGATTGGGGGGGGGGCACACCTGGCAACTGTAAACATTTGCTATGACTGTACTGGTATTTTAGGTACTATTTTGGCTTCCATTTCATTCTGTATTCTGACCTATTGTGCAGACTAGAGGCATATCAGTGTACTACAGGTCTTAGGTTTTATTGACGTACATTTCAGTTTCAGACTTCTTACCCTTCAGAACTAACATCCCACTGCCTGACCTATTGTAATCTGTCTATGTATATCTGGAGGGGGGCTGTTCTCCAGTGCCATCAATCAGAGGCCTTAGTACAGCCTTTCTTTATAGTAATCTACACCTGTCCTGCTGGCTGTGGCTGGTAGTGGGTATGTGAGCCTCGCTGACATGCATGTGTGTGTCTTATGGGCACACATTTGGGCCACCACATGTACTGCAGTGGGATTTGTCACCTTGTCTAGTATTGCCTATTATGTTGACACCAGTATTTGTTAATGATTTCATGCTGCCCATATAGGTGTCTACTATCTGCTGCCATCCCATTCAGCCACCCAATTCCCTTGCATGCTCACATCCATACCATAGATACAAGTAGCAGAACATACTACTCCATTCAGCAATTCATAGTGAGAGTGACTTACCTTGTGGCTGTGCCAGTATTGAGGATGGTGCTGGAGGGCTGACTATGTCAGATGCATATAGGACACTCCCTATACATGGTTAAGCACAGGTAGTGTCATGTTTGATATCCCTTTTACTGTATGTGCGAGTCAAAGAGAGGTGTCATTCCCTGGGTTCCTACTGTGTCAGTTTATGTGCTATGCGTTGCCTCCTAGCCAAAGACTGGGCATGCTGTGCACGCCTCCTTCTGCCTACAGGGACAGGCTCAGGTTGTTCCTCCTCTGAGTCATTCTGTGCCTGTGCTGGCCTTGGCAATAGTGGGGGACTGTGTGAACCTGCCCCATGCAGTTTCTGCTATAGCTGTTTCCGCAGGATCATATTGTATAGCATGGCACATACAATGACAATTTGGGTACATGTAGCTGGAGAGTACTGCAAGGCTCCACCGGATCTGTCCAGGCACTGGAACCATGACTTGAGCATCCCAAGCACATGCTGTATTATGATTCTGGTTTGTGCGTGTGCCTCATTATGGAGTTCTTGTTCAGGTGTGTGTGCATTTTTGATGGGTGTCATCAGCATTGGCTCCAGTGCGTAACCAGCACCCCCACTAGGTGGCCGTATGGTATGTCCCCACTGGCAAATCTCTGGTACAGCTGTGTCATATGCCAGATGTGGGAGTCATGATAGCTTCCAGGGCTGCCAGCGCACACATTCATTATAATGCCATGGGCATCGCACATGACCTGGCAGTTGATGGAGGGGAAGCCTTCTGGTTTATGTAGACCCTACCCCGCTCACCTGGTGGTGCTTTGATGTGTATGTGCATGCACTCTATAGTACCCACTACCTGAGGGTATTCTGCTATTTGGTGGAAGAGATGCATATTGCTGGTCAATGCCTCATGGGTGTTGTGGAAATATATGTGCTCACTGGCATGTGCTGACATGGCATCCAGGAACTGGTGGAGTACCCTGGATGCTGATGCCTGTGAGATCCCCATAATATCTCCAGTTGCCCTTTTGAAGGTACCTGTGGCTAGTATTCATAAGCCTACACATACCTTGGTATCCACTGGGATGTGTTCCCCTCTGTTGGTTCTGTGTGTGAGGAGTGGTCGACACAGCTCAACAATTTGCTGTAGGAGGTCCCTGTCCACCCTATAGCGCTCCACTATCTATAGCTCATGTAGCTCCTGGTAGGTTACCCTGGGTCTGTACACTTTTCTCCTTCTCCTCACTGTGGGTTGGTCATCAGCATTCTCATCCTCACCACCCTCAGCCTCTTCCACATATTGATTTATGAGATCAAAAGCAGCCCCTTTTGTTAGGTAACATTTCCCCATTTGTGTACACCAGTGGGGTAGAGTTTGTGAGAAAAAACAGAGTGAAAGGTGTTTGCATAGTTTATAGTAGTGCTGGGCTGGGCTGCTGCCTGTGTAATTGGCTGATTCTGATACATTTCACATGCCAGCTATGCTAGTTCTCCTTGGTTACCTTCCTACTGCTGTTTTCCCTTCCCATTGCCTTCCTGTTTAAGCCCCAAGGCGAGCCACACAAACCCAGTGCTCAGATGTGAACAGAGCTGCTATTTCCTGGGGGGAGTTGTTTAAAACCCGGTGCTCGGTGTGCACACCCGTTTATGCAATATAAATACTGCTAGGCAGCCTCAGACACACCCCCTTCCTTAGCTGTGCTTAGCTAAGGGCAAACACGGGCCACAGAGCTCCAATAAGCTTACAGCATGCATGACACACCCCCTTATGATGTCATCTAGCTCTTAGGCTTACACCATGGTATTACTGCACCTACACAGTTGGGTGCAAGCTAGCACTGAGGGAAAATCTGTGATTCAGTATTATTGCCTTTGTTTGTATAGGATTGACTGCTAATGCATGGTTACAAAACCGACACTCAGCCTTCCCCCTTAGCAACCACTATTCCATTGTCTTGTTGTGTTATGCATGCCATTGACTATTATGGCAAAATTATGATTTTGGTTTAAAAGCTTATTTCCAGATTTTTGTATTATTTTTGGGACGATCCCATTTGCACACCGCTGCCCTGCGCTTAAACGGCCGAAATCTGCCAACAAACAAAAAAGTTAATTTTTATAATTTTGAAATTCATTTTCAAGCCTATGGCCATATATTTGGCCTTTGACATGCCTAACCCTTCTAATACATGCATTTGTATGAGCTGTCGTGCCTCCATTTTGTAGTTTGTAGAAATGTATTCAGCTACTGGCTGAATACATTTCTGATCTCTACACTATTCCTGCATGGATGCCTACCTGCTTTCTGGATCACTACTTCACCTCATTTGCATGTTTTTTACCAGAAAATGAGGTAATTAGCATACAGGGGATGTGTCCATGCCGGAATAGTGCAAGAATGCTTGTGCACGTCCCGGGAGCTTATTCCTAGATCTCACGGCAGCCATATTGCCTGCAGCAGCTCTTGCACTATTCCTGCATGCCATGCAGAGCTTGCAGAATCCTGGGGATTGTATTCACATATATTATTCTACTAAACTGTTTTTGCATCTTGTCTTTTTATTTCTCAGAAATACAGATTCTCAGACTCTCTTAGAGAAAGCCTCCATCATACCATCGAAAAGCCCTTGACTTTTCCTTAGATATCAGAAAAAAAACAGTTTGGTTTAAAAAATGTACTGTGTAGTAACAGAACAGCCTAAAAATTCATGACACATAGAAAAAAATGTATGCACAAAATAATGGCAGTTTAATTTAGTTCACTTTTCTATTTGATTTCAGGCGAATGCACATACTCACTGCCTAATATCCTTCCACAGTCAGTCTGTTTCTACAAGTTGGAGATGAATTTGTGAACACAATTAACACAAATCCAATTATCTCAAATGCATTACACTAAAATTCAGTTTCAACAAACGTCAAACAAAGCTTTTTTGTAGACAAAAAGCTCCCTGCACCTCTCAATGTATGGGGGGACTTCACACACCCACACTTGCATAGATACCAACTCTATAGTTTGTTAAAAGTGGATTTCAGTGTAATGTCCTCAAGAAGCAGACTGTCAGAAATGTTAGTCAAGCATCTATTAATTCCTGATCCCACATAAAATAATATCAAATAGGAAATGCTTTGACAGTGTACTCTATTCTATGTTAAAAATATGATTAAGAAATTTACATAACTATATCTTTGACCTTGTACTTCCTCAGGGGGTGTCATACTAACAGATGGAGTGCAAGACACTTACCCTTCACTTTATCCAGGGCTAATTTTATCCAGGTATGTAGCTCAAATTGTTAAAATCTATATACATAGATAAAATATACTTGCTTGGTACAATATGAAAACACCCAATGTTTTATGTATGCATACTTTTACAGATGTTTAGATCTCCCCTGTGTGATGACCATGCCCTAGTCCAGCAATCAAGGAGCCTCAGTCCTCTCCTCTAACACCAGAGAGGGCAACTCATAGGTTCATAGGTTCATAGGTAGGTACTAGGCTATTGGCCCTAGGGCCTATATAAGCCTAGCCAAAAAAGGTACCCTGGCTTTCGCCACCCAAGAAAATTATTTTTCTGTGCCCCTGTCAAGCAGAGCCACAGAAGTGATCCTCGGGGTGAATTTCCTATCTCCCATCCAGTCATCAAGATTTTTCTTGAAGAGTGCTAATGAGGAGCTTTGTTTGATATAGATAGGTAGTCTGTTGCAGAGTATGGGAAGTCTCTGGGACAGGAATCTATCCCTCCAGCATGTTCTGTTTGTTGTTGTAACAAGGTTTAGGTCCCTAGAGTGAGTAGCTTGGAGGGATTGGGATTTCTTTAAGTGGAGCATGTCCAACAGTTCTGGGTTTGAGATAGCTTTGTATGTTAGGCAGAGATCGCCTCTGGTTAGGCGATACGTGACGGAGTAAAGCTGGAGTTTTTTGAGACGGTTTGCATAGGGCATCTGTTTGAGGCCAGTAATCCTCTTTGTGAGGTATTTCTGTGGCCTTTCCAATTGTTGTAGATGTCTTGTGATATACATACCAAAAGGGGAGCTGTATTCTATAATGGGTCTAATGAGTGACGAGTAGAGGGGAACAGTGACCTCTTTTTTCCTGGATGAGAAACCTTTTGTGATGAGGTGTGCCACACAGAAGGATTTCCTGACTACTGTGGCGATGTGATTATCAAAGGAGAGACTAATGTCCACCTGTGTCCCAAGGTCTCTTATCACACTTTCAGTGTTAAGTAGACTACCACCTATGTGCTCGTTCATGGGTACAGAGGTTTTACCAAAAGGGATGCCAATGCACTTTTTGGCATTGAGGTTGAGGCCATGGCTTTGACACCAGGCATCTGTCTCAGTGAGGCCTTTTTGTAGGATGTCCACATCGTTGGGAATTTCAGTTATGGCTCCTAGTTTGCAGTCATCTGCAAACTTAGTTAGCCAAAGACCTTCTGTGTTATCCTATACTTCAGAGAAGTAGATACCAAACAGGAGATGACCCAGGACTTGAACCCTGTGGTACTCCACTTGTCACTGGTCTGAAGTCGTATTTGGAGTCTGTTACTTTCACAGTGTGTTCTGTCAGTGAGCCAGTTGGCAAACCATCTTGTGACATAGGAATGTATGCAGAGTTTAGTGAGTTTATCTATAATTCCAGAGTGGGGGATGGAATTATAGGAGAAAAGGATAACAAATGCACACAGTAAAGTGCAATTTCTCTTAAGATCACACAGAGATCACAGTCAGTCTGGGGCTGGTTGCTCCCTTGCTCTCCAGGTCCCCAATAAGACTCCCCACTGGAAGAGCTATAGGATCCAGATCTCAGCCTAGCTGGCAAGCTAACCTCCAGTACCCTCTCTGTCCAACCAGCGCTTCGTGTCCCTGCCCAGGTAGCTGATACACACACACACACACACACACACACACACACACACACACACACACACACACACACACACACACACACACACACACACAATTTAAGATAAGTATTTATATAACTTCACAGACACTCCTGGAAAAGGTTGACACAGATTCTCCAGCTGTGCCCCTATACCCAGACTATGCAATAGTCATTCCTGCCACCACCAGTGAATACTTATCAGCTACCCAAAGACCTTTAAAAGGGTGTCCAATAATTACAGTGCAATATTATTATCCAGTAGTAGTGTAACTTAAGCAATCAAGGCTTATTGGAAGGGCTTAGTACAGGATCACTTAGAAGCATTCAATGTACTCTAGAGCTTAAATTATCTCTACATAAACCAGCCACAGTTGAAAAGGGTTTAAAACTATTTAATAACAAATACTAAAAACAAAAGACAATACTACTACACCACAGTGTTATTCAAGAGTTCAGAGATCACACAGAAACTTAAAACAATACAGTAGAAAAGTTCTGATCTGAATACAGAAAAACACTTAAGTCTAATCTTTATAATTCCTGGCTACTTCTAGTAGAAAACAGAGTTCTAACATACTACTTACATAAAGACAGCTTAAGGCAGTGCTGAGTTGGATAGTCAAGATCAAAATGCTTACAGTATCTCTCTGAGCAATAGTTTTTAAAATCACTAGCAAACATTTCTGCTGGGCCCTCCCAGATTACATAATTCTCATTTAGTTCCCATTATATAATTTCACTGACACTTAGCCTGGAGTGCTTGACTTAGTTTTCCTTACAGCAGATGGCAATGTTGCTACAAACATGAAGTTCTACATTTACAGTATTTTTCTTTCATTTAAGAAACAAGCCTGTATTTTACATTTGTATTTACAAATGCCAGAATTATGTATCAAATTCTATTTGGCTTAGCTGGCAGCCTTCACCCATCTCTACCAGTCTTCACACCCTGCAACAGGCTTGGGCCTTCCCAAGGATGATGGCCTTACAATTTGAGAAACTGTACAAGTGTTGAGAGGACTGTTTTATAAGTTTTCTTTTTCTACTGCTGTTAACTGCCTATATATTCATTTTCTCCTATGCTGACAGAGATTTAGGTCTTGGCCTTGATCAGAGTAATGGTCTCTCTTATACTCTACAACTGACAGTTTTGTCATCTGTCATAGTGCCTTAGGATTAAACAAGATACACCATGCCAAGCAGGGCCACTGTAGGGACAAATTGGGATATCATGTATCCTCCTTCTGTTAAATCTACCACTGGCATTAGTAGATACTGTAACTTTAATGAGTTACATGAATCATTCAATTAGCATGGAGAATCAGGATGTTACTGTGATATGAAAAGTGCATGATAAGGAAGGTAATGTTGACAATGACACCTTGCACATCTATTCATATAGTTAGACAAAGTACACTGGATAGCACTGCTATCTTCATCATATTTCCTATTTATCCATTTTTACATGCTACTTGTTCATTCTGTTTGCTTAATGAAGAACTGCTTTTAATGTAAACAGTTATTTTTTCCACATCCCTGTGACCAAATGCTTTGCATTAATATATCCGTTTCAAAGACATTTTCCTTTTTCATCCTCAAAGAAACCCACATTCTTAAACATGGGTCTACTACAAGTGTTTTCATGCTAGTAGCTCATGACACACCAGCAAGCTGCCACTTACCTAAAAAAAACACATGCTTAAATCCCACTAGTCTGATCTCCCACTTTTACACAGCCTCCTCACACCTGATCTTATACAACTATATAGCCCTACCCTAACCTAAATTCTAACCAGAAAATGCCCTCCCATTTCCCAGCCCATATTGTCACTTACTTACCCTAAACGTCAATTTTCTCTCCCTAACCATAAAGTCTACCACACCCCCAAACTTAAATTCTCTGATCACTCCCTAAGCCTTAAACTCCCTTCTGCTCCCCAAACCTAAAACTCCTTTCTACATTTTAAACTTGAGACAACCTTTCCACTCAAATAACCTAAACAACCCCCTTCCCAGTACTTAAACCCTAAAACCTCCTTCTTGCACCTTAAGCCTAAAATCCCCTACCCTCTCCCTCCCTGTGGCTGCTTTCCCAAACTGATAATTAAGTTCAGTGGTGAGCTATAGCTTGCCTGAGCAACAAGGCACTCAAGTATCTGGCTTCAAAACAGTGTTTTTGAGGATCTGGGACTTCAGCACCTGTCACACTTGCCTTAAACCTTTGGGTGTATTTTTCTTTCACATATGTGATATTCAACTTAATGTCAACTAGTACACAAAATCTGTTAGTTCATTAGATTCCACTGAAGCATTACAATTTCATCTTTACAGATATTTTATCTTCCATTTCTAGTAATGAATCCCTCAGAATAAACCCAAAATCCAAATAATACTTTAGACTGTGCTAATTCTGTTCCAAAACTAAGGAAAATCACTTTATTATAATGAGGTTCCTACACTACACTAATGCAATGACAGGAAGATCTGGAGAAACAAAGGAGACACAACATCCAACTTGTTATGCTTGTGGTAGAGACAAGTGGGGAGACAAGTGTCAACCTCAATTAGGTACATGAGTGCTCTTGTATTCTAAAATGGAGCTGATGGGGAAATCATCTCCATAACATGAAAACCAAACTGTTTGGATGACCTGAAATAATACAATGCTGAAATAGAGCATTATGGTTGTTCTTTTATCTGTGGTATAAATAAGGTGTTATATCCCCTTTAAAAGTTTTTTGGGTATTTACCTGGATAGAAACTGTCACACATCATAGAGAGCAACATATACATCTGCTAAGAACTGGCGGTTTGTCTTATGTATGGAGTTGTAAGAGAAATTATTGACTGGGCTGGTGAAACAATCATTACTCCTAATAACCTGGTAGAAGATATGCTAACTACAGGAATATGTCTCAAGGTTTACCTTAAGACATGCATGAAGGGAACAACCTCTTTGCGCCAGGCATTACCTAAAGTTCTTGGAACATTTGTTAACAAAAAAGAGCATATTACCTACAGAAAGGGAGTATTGTATTCCCTGTAATAAACTTTCAATTCTCATAAATTATATTTTCAATAACTGGAGAACCCATAAAGCAGGGGATATCCATATTACTGTATTTGTATTCTACTGCATTTGTTCTCTGTGCCAAAGATCAAACTCTTTCAGTGAATTTTTATTTATTTATACTTTGTTGACTGGGTGAGTCCACTAAGCCGGTAGCCCAATGTGGTATTCATATTGACTGGGGAAATTTGGCCAGGGTATTGGGGAACGTCTTCCTGCTCTTTTCAATGGGTGCCATGGGATCTTTTGCATCTTCCTGAGCTACCACCAACTCAAGCAGATGGGACCTCAGTTTAACATCTCATCCAGGAAATATAAGTGTTCCATGCTTCATGTTAAATGCTCAACTGTTGTGAAGTGTTATTTTATAATCATTATAAACAAATTCAGTTTAAAAGAAATCTCCCTGTGGATTTGGATTGGATCTAGAGAAGGCATTTCAGGGAGTATCAGACTTTTGTTTTTTTAACACTGAAGATGGATTTAAAGATATTTCCTATAGTTTATTTTTCAGAGAATCCTCTTTTCAGAAGTTCCATTTTCAGTACTGGACAATTATGTAAATTATGTATTGGTTGTCTGGGTCAGAAGTAATTTGTGCAATTTGCAGAGTTTATATAATTTGATAACATATGCTTCAGTGTATGGAGGATGAAAGTTGGTACCATGTAAAATCTATTGACTCTCATAATTTCCATAAATGATTCCATATGGAATTGAAGATCTCCTGGATTCTAAAACATCCATACTTTCAGAAAACTAAATTTGAAGATGAATATGAGGAAGGTCTTGCAGTTGCAGATGTGTTGCTTAAACAAACCCAGGTCCCAGAGATTCCATAAAAAAAAAAAAAAAAAAATATATATATATATATATATATATATATATAAATATATATATATATATCTAAATATATATATATAAATATATATATATATATATATATATATATATATCAATCATCTATGAAGCATATGTGACAGTCTGTAAAATCCTGGAAAGATGAATGCTTGATATGCATTGTTTCCTATCCCTGATGGACTGAACTGGCAACACCCAATGCCATTGTTATCTCCATGTCAATTACACTGCTGTGCTTAAAATATTTATTTTCAAAAGTGAAAAACTTATTGTCCATATTTATATAAAGCAAAAATCATGTAGTGTATGCTAAAGTGATAATTTGCATCTGATAATATTCCAGGAAATGCGGCAGGGCTAGCCACCCAGCAGTGAAAACCTTGGCTATATATTACTGCCCCTGTTGAAGTGATGCCCTGACTCCATGTGCAAAAATGGAGATAATGTGTTATGGACGAATGGAGGGACGAATAGATGTCCCAATAAAGGGGTGACAGATGTGTGCTATCCATATGGGGAAGTATAGAATAAAGATATTTTGGAAAGTGAGAGGATTAGAGGAGTTGAGAAAAAGTGTTTTGGTACCAATCTTTAAGAATAAGTTGATGTACAGAGCTGTAGTAACTACAGAGGGATAAAATGTATCAGTCACAGCATGAAGTTATGGGAAAGAGTAGTGGAAGGTAGGTTAAGAAGGGATGTGATGATTAGTGATCAGCAGTACGGTTTCATGCAAGGAAAGAGCACTACAGATGCGATATTTGCACTGAGGGTGTTGATGAAGAAATATAGACTCGGTCAGAAGGAGTTGCATTGTGTCTTATAGAAAGTATATGACAGGGTGCCTAGAGACGAGTTGTGATATTGTAAGAGGAAATCAGGAGTGGCAGAGAAGTATATAAGAGTGACACAAGATATGTACAAGGGCAGTGTGACAGTGGTGAGGTGTGATTGAGAAGTGATGGATGAACTGAAGGTGGAGGTGGGATTACATCAAGAATCAGCTCTGAGCCCTTTCTTATTTGTATTGGTGAAGGGCAGGTTGAAAAATGAGATCAGACAGGAGGCCCCATGGACTATTATGTTTGCAGACGACATTGTAATCTGTAGTGAGAGGTTGAGGAGACCCTAGAGAGGTGGAGATATGCTCTAGAGAGGAGAAAAATGAAGGTCAACAGGGCTGACAGAATATGTGTCTGTGAATGAGAGGGAGGATAGAGGAATGGTGAGGATGCAGGGAGTAGAGTTGGTAAAGGTGGATGAGTTAAAGTACTTGGGATCAACAGTTCAGAGTAATGGTGAGTGTGGAAGAGAGGTGAAGAAGAGAGTACAGGCAGAGTGGAATGGGTGGAGAAGAGTGTCTGGAGTGATTTCTGACAGGCTGGTACCAGTAAGAGTAAGAGAGAAGGTCTACAAGAGGGTAGTCAGACCAGCTATGTTATATGAGTTGGAGATGGTGGCATTGACAAAAAGGCAGGATTCAGAGCTGGATGTGGAGAGTTAAAGATGTTAAGATTTGCACTGGGTGTGATGAGGATGGACATGATTAGGAATAAGTATATTAGAGGGTCAGCTCAGGTTGGACGGTTTGGAGACAAAGCCAGAGAGGCGAGATTGTGTTGGTTTGTACATGTGCTGAGGAGGGGATGCTGGGTATATTGGGAAAAGCATGCTAAGGATGGAGCTGCCAGGTAAGAGGAAAAGAGGAAGGCCTAAGATAAGGTTTATGGATGTGGTGAGAGAGGACATGCAGGTGGTTGGTGTGACAGAGCAAGATGCAGAGGACAGGAAGAAATGGAAACAGATGATCTGCTGTGGTGAACCCTAATGGGAACAGCTGAAAGATAAGAATATGGAATAAAGAACATTGATGTCAGTTGCCACCAGAATTAGATTTTTTTGCACAGGGTAGTGGCTAATTTTATTAATTAAATCAAGAGAATACAAAATGAATGAATTTATTTCCATGAAGGAGGTTTAAGAATAAATTTGATTTTATGACCAAGTGTTTTATAATGGAACACCCAATATTCACTTCTGGTTGGTATTGCGGTGTCTGGATATTTTCTATGGTTTTTATATTTACAAAAAGTTAGGCATCTTCATCAATTCCACCTCAAACACCCCTCTCTCTCTCTCTCTGTTTTTCTCTTCCAATAGACTATACCACTTTATAGGTTCATAGGTTCATAGGTTGGTACTAGGCTATCAGATCTAGGGCCAATACAAGCCCAGCCATAACAATGCCCTGGATATTTCTTCCCAGAATATAGTTTCAGGTGATAAATCAGGTGAAAATAATCAAAATAAGAGCAGTACAATAAAAAACTATAGTCATACATAATTCAGATACAGAATGTTTATAGTTACAGAAGTATTGTCCTGTTGCAGGATGTGGATAAGGTAAACCAGGGCCTGCAAAGACCTAGAATATGACCCAGAAAAGAGAATTAGGCAAATCAATGCAACGGCATGAGACTTCTTTGTAGGAAAATATCCCAATTTCTGGCTCTGATAACGTCAGAAGATAGTCTGAATTTAGGTTTAGAGTAGAAAGCATTAATAGAGTTAGCTGCCTGTTTCAAAAATAAATATTTATTAATTTTAAGTAGCAAATTTAGGTGCCAAGGCATGAACTGTGGATGAAGAGTGAGTAGAAAGCAACTTCCTGGGAATCTTCTATGAAGCGCTGGCGGTTTGTTACTATACAATTGCTCATAGGAGCTGATGTGGTTATTGTAAGCTTGCTGCAGTCATTAACAGGAAACACATTTATTTATTTATTAACATTTGTTGACCAGGAAAGTCCATTGGGTGCAAGACTTATTTTCAGTGAAGGCCCGGGGAGAAAAGCTCCACAAAGCATTTTAGTGATAAAGATTAAAATGTATTACATGTTAAAGACAGAGAATTAAGCCTATGTAAAAATAAAATTTACAGGATTTACATTATTAAGATGCAAGAAATATTTCAAAATGCAATTTGCAAGAATTTACATTATTCTACAGTAGAAAAGCATGGGGTTTGAAACTTTCTTATGTAAGGAGTATAGTATACTGTATATGGGTGGCCAGTAGTTGTTGTGAAGACTCAGTTTCACAAAGACATGGCCATATATGGGCATGTGTACTTTGTTGGGGACTTTGCTTTTCAGCAGTGACAGAAAGGTTGCTGCATATTGTGCCATCTGGATAGTTACATCATCTCATTCAATCACAGATATCTTAAGAACATGTCACATGGCAGGGCATCATAACTCCTAGCAACAGTCATCAATACAAAACAGTGATATTAGAAATATATTAAATTATGCAAGACTTTTCTTTCCATACTTCATGGAAAATCTCCTGTATAGCTTCTTTGACCTTTACAATGAATTCTTATTAATCTTGTAAAGCATATGACAGCTAAAGCTTTCATGACTGAGCAATCGATGTGCTCATGACATAGGAACACAAATTAAGTTTAAAATTTTCATTATGATAGAAAGGAACAATTTATTAAGTAAATATCCTGCATGATATATACATTTGTCTGATCATACGGGTAAAAAGATCATTTTGCAGTGTTGTGGTCATTACAGTAAAATGATGCTTCTTATAGCATGCTTCACTGTCTGCATGCCTTCCTGCTTCACTGTCTGCATGCCTTCCTGCTTCACTGTCTGCATGCCTTCCTGCTACGATTTAGTGCCAGGATAGGAAAGGGAAGAGAATCATGACACATGCAACTTGGGTTAAACTGGAAACACCATTTAAAGACACTGCCTCTTGTCATGACACATGCAACTTGGGTTAAACTGGAAACACCATTTAAAGACACTGCATCTTGTCACGACACAAGTAACTTGGGTTAAACTGGAAACATCATTTAAAGACACTGCCTCTTGTCACGACACAAGCAACTTGGGTTAAACGGGAAACACCATTTAAAGACACTGCCTCTTCTCACAACACAAGCAACTTGGGTTAAATGGGAAACACCACTTAAAGACACTGCTTCTTGTCATGACACAAGCCACTTGGGTTAAACTGGAAACAACATTTAAAGACACTGCCTCTTGTCATGACACAAGCAAATTGGGTTAAACGGGGAACTCCATTTAAAGACACTGCCTCTTGTCATGACACAAGCAACTTGGGTTAAACTGGAAATACCATTTAAAGACACTGCCTCTTGTCATGACACGAGCAACTTGGGTTAAACTGGAAACACCATTTAAAGACAATGCCTCTTGTCATGACACAGGCAACTTGGGTTAAACTGGAAACACCATTTAAAGACATGCCTCTTGTCACAACACAAGCAACTTGGGTTAAACTGGAAACACCATTTAAAGACACTGCCTCTTGTCATGACAGAAGCAATTGAGTTAAACTGAAAACACCATTTAAAGGCACTGCCTCTTGTCATGACACAAGCAACTTCTGCTAAACTGGAAACACCATATAAAGACACTGCCTCTTGTCATGAAACAGGCAACTTGGGTTAAACTGGAAACACCATTTAAAGGCACTGCCTCTTGTCATGACACAAGCAACTTGGGTTAAATGGAAAACACTATTTAAAGACACTGACTCTTGTCACGACACAAGCAACTTGGGTTAAACTGGAAACACCATTTAAAGACACTGACTCTTGTCATGACACAAGCAACTTGGGTTAAACTGGAAACACCATTTAAAGACACTGCTTCTTGTCATGACACAAGCCACTTGGGTTAAACTGGAAACAACATTTAAAGACACTGCCTCTTGTCATGACACAAGCAAATTGGGTTAAACGGGGAACTCCATTTAAAGACACTGCCTCTTGTCATGACACAAGCAACTTGGGTTAAACTGGGAACACCATTTAAAGAAACTGCCTCTTGTCACGACACAGGCAACTTGGGTTAAACTCGAAACACCATTTAAAGACACTGCCTCTTGTCACGACACAAGCAACTTGGGTTAAACTGGAAATACCATTTAAAGACACTGCCTCTTGTCATGACACAAGCAACTTGGGTTAAATTGGAAACATGATTTAAAGACAGTGCCTCTTCTCATCACACAAGCAACTTGGGTTAAACTGGAAACACCATTTGAAGACACTGCCTCTTGTCTCGACACAAGCAACATGGATTAAACTGGAAACACCATTTAAAGACACTGCCTCTTGTCATGACGCACGCAACTTGGGTTAAACTGGAAACACCATTTAAAGAAACTGCCTCTTGTCGTGACTCAAGAAACTTCGGTTAAACTGGAAACACAATTTAAAGACACTGCCTCTTGTCATGACACAGGCAACTTGGGTTAAACTGAAAACACCATTTAAAGACACTGCCTCTTCTTACAACACAAGCAACTTGGGTTAAACTGGAAACACCATTTAAAGACACTGCCTTTTGTCACGACACACGCAACTTGGGTTAAACTGGAAACACCATTTATTGACACTGTCTCTTGTCATGACACAAGCAACTTGGGTTAAACTGGAAAAACCAATTAAAGACACTGACGCTTGTCATGACACAAGCAACTTGGGTTAAACTGGAAACACCATTTCAAGACACTGCCTCTTGACACGACACATGAAACTTGGATTAAACTGGAAACACCATTTAAAGACACTGCCTCTTGTCATGATACAAGCAACTTGGGTTAAACTGGAAACACCACTTAAAGACACTGCCTCTTGTCATGACACAGGCAATTTGGGTTAAACTGGAAACACCATTTAAAGACACTGCCTGTTATCACGACACACACAACTTGGGTATACTGGAAACACCTTTTAAAAACACTGCCTCTTTTCACGACACAAGCAACTTGGGTTAAACTGGAAACATCATTTAAAGACACCACCTCTTGTCATGAAACAAGCAACTTTTGTTAGAATGGAAACACCATTTAAAGACACTGCCTCTTGTCATGACACAAGCAACTTGGGTTAAACTGGAAAAAACATTTATAGACACTGCATCTTTTCATGAAACCAGCAACTTGGGTTAAACTGGAAACACCATTTAAAGACACTGCCTCTTCTCATGACACAGGCAACTTGGGTTAAACTGGAAACACCATTTAAAGACACTGCCACTTGTCATGACACAAGCAACTTAGGTTAAACTGGAAACACCATTTAAAGACACTACGGGCAGGATTCAGGAAGCCTCCGTGTAAGAGTTATAACTCTTACACGGAGGCTGCAGTTAAATGGTGTGATGTCAGCATGTCATGCATATGCATGAGGTGCATGAGGCATGCTGAATCACACTGTAAGTCTTACACGGTCCATGTAAGACAGTAGGGGGCATGTCCGTAGGCTAAGCCCTGCAAGCGGACATGCCCCCGGAAGTCTAGAATGGCAAAAAGTAAACACCCACGAGAGAGGCCATGGAAATGTGAATAAACACACTACACAACACATGCCCCCACAGACCAGCAATGTAAAATGTAAAAAGTGAACAGATGTTATAAAATGTAAAATGAAAACTTTTTTATTTTTTTTTTAAACCCCGTAAATGTTTGCTAATGCATACGCTCGTGTGCACGGGTGTGCTACTAGTGCAACTGCAGTTAGCAATCAGTGGAAAAGGATATAAGAACTAAATATGCAAAGTAAGCCAAGAAGTAATAGCATAGTGGTAGAGTTTTCAGCTTAAGAGTAGGCAGGCAAGGTTCGAGCCCACACAACATCCTTTTTATTTTTGTAAATAAGCACTAAAAAGGCCCCTGACAGTATTGTACAAATGTAAAAGTATTTCCTTTTGTAAAATGGAATGAAATGGATCATATATTTTCAAGTAATACAATAATAAAAATATTTAGAAATGTACTGATAGCTAAGCTACTGTCAAACAAGGTGAGACAGAGTGCCCGTAGCTGAGTAGTGTTTCAAAGGCTGCAAATTGCTTGCCCATAGCTAAGCACTGGTTTAACAGGCTCAAACTGTGTGCAACTAGCTGTGCTTAGCTTAACATGTGTGTTAATAGCCAATTAAGGTTTAACCCAGTGCACACCGTTTGCGCGGAGGTGCGCGCCGCGCCCACAAGCTAACCACTGGGCAACATTAAGCAAGCTGTATCAAAAGTGCCTTTACACAGACACACCCCTCAGCCTGTCTAGACAGTCATAAAAATTAAAAATCAGTGGTCAGATTCGAACCCAGGATACCATGCACTAGAGTCAATGTACTAAACCACTAAGTTATGACAGCAGTACTTAGAAATGCAGAAATAGCATATATATAGGATGTAATCCAAAATGGAGCATGATAAAGCAGTTTCTGTGAAGTTGATACAATTCCAAAATGGCCAATCATAGAAATGTGTGGGAAAATCGGCATATATAAGCCCCATAGGCGGGAATACACAGCATAAATGATTGTAGAATAGACCTGCAGGCAGAATGAGTGGAGTAGGGGAGGGACGTTGCTTTCGAGCACAGCGGTGGGGCATTGAGGAGTCCAGATACATGGTCTGGCTCCTAGTTCATCATCATGAGGCCCAACTCATGCAGGGCCAGGTCTCATGGGGAGCATACAGGGCGGAGGCATGGGACCAGTTGGCTCATGATCTCACCAGTGCTACTGGGATTCCACGTACCGGTGAGCAGGTCCGTCACCACCATGCGGACCTGAAGCGACGCAAACAAGACCAGTTGACCCAATGGATCCAGGAGGCCCGGGATATGCCCAACGCCCCACTACTGAGTAAGTTACATTTTACTTATGTATGTAAGGAATTCAACTAGCTGATACCATGGAGATGTGTATTCCAATATTACTTGTCTTGTATTACAGCTGCAGGTGTCCGCTCTGCAAATTGCAGGGCACATGACAGCAGGCTGATGCGGCTCCGCCACCATGCAGGTTAGTAACCCCACCTAGTACTTGTAAATAAATATTATAGTGTAGCACTTAGCAGAACACTGCAGTGTATTCATTAAAAGTAATTGAATGTGCAAGCAACAAGTGAAAGTGTGCATGTATGGCTGCATCAAGTTCATCAGTATGTAAGTGAAACTGGAAATATAATTGATATAAATAAATAGTTCTGTAAAACAGATGTCCCACCATTAATTAAATGTAGTATAACCTGCAGTAGTCTCAAGAGTACAGCTTCAGAAGCTGAGTTAATTACATGTGAGATATATCCCCTGTTGAAATGCTGAATCATGACAGAAGTGAGGCTGCTGGAAAGTGCTTGAATCACCACAGGTCTAATATGTGAACAAAGCCTAGAAGTACCAACCCGAACTGTGAAATAGCAGGATGTGTGAGAGTGACAGAAAGAGTCATGTATCAATAAATAAAGTAGTAATAACTCCTGAATATATAAGCCTCAGTGTGGTTCTACAGAACTAAATGCATGTGGGAATTAAAAATTAACATCCCAAACTGATTTCAGTGTGTCTGAATCTTGAATGTTTAAGTCAAAATCTGCATATGGTGATCACAGTCAACAATTTTCAGATAGAATGAATGATTGTCTGACATACTAAACATCCATAGTTGTCCCCTGCCCTGTCATCAAAATGTAGCAGGATGATGTATCTGATCAAATTCAAAATAACTAGGATATTGATGTATCTGTAACAGGTCTAGCATGACAGTCAATTAAAAATCATTTGAAAACTATCACCCACAAGTTAATTGTGTTTCTATTACAAATGTATATCAATGTATAATTTATGAATGTGTCAACATTTTCATTCTCCACCCCACCCTATAATTGCAAATTAAAAACCCACTAAATATTGGTATGTGAAAATTTCATTAACCATGGACATTTGTCCTGTTGTTTCAAAAATATATGCATGTCCGTTGTTGTATGTGCCCTGTTCATACCTGCAAACCTGATGGCCTGTTGCCATTAATCAACCCTGCATGTTGTTTGATTGTGTATTTCTGTTCAAATAATGCATGTGATATTGATATGCCTGTTGTTCAATGGTGTTAATATCTGGATGTTTGTTTAATGGGAATACCAATGCATGCTGTTACAACTAATTTGAATGGAATAATATGCTACTAACCCAAACTAAGATAACATACTCACAAACCTAGAACGCTTGGGAAGGTGGGTCCCAGCGGACCCACCTCTCCCACCTCATCTGGCGATTGCAACTGGCACTAGTGCCCAGGCCAGACCCTCCTCCAGTGGCCCTGTGCCACCTTCAGGTGGAAGCGCTGACGGGGATGGGGCCTGTCCCCCCTCTGCAAGCATGGCCGGAGGAGCCCGTCCACTCACCCTCCAAGGTGTCCGGTCTGTGGTGCGAAGGGAGATTCAAGACTCTGTTCTTGGGCCCCTATGCCAGCTTGAGGCCCAGGTGGCACAGCTTATAGACATGCCCGTTGTCCCGCCTGCACAGCCCCCAGCAAAGCCCCGTCCTGGGCTGTGAAGGAACAGTGGCAACTGCCTATGGGTGGGGATATCAGTTCCACTGTTGCCATCTGTGGGCTCATGTGCCCTGGATATCCCAACCTCCATCCCCGTCAATTGTGTAACCCCCCACATGTCATACACTGCCCCTGTATGCGTCTTGCCTGTCTTGTCTGTTAACCTACCCAACCTACCTCCCCAGCTATACCGACTACCTTCACCTGACATGCCACTCTCACCTGAAAAAAAAAAAAAGGGCACTCTGTATCCACAAAAAAATTACGCCCCATACATAGCTGTCCATGTTGCACACATGTCTACTGGACATTGAAACTGTTAATTACAATTGGCTGTACAACAGGTATTAATGTTGTCCTGACACCTCTCTCAGGGGTGGAAGGTTTCAAATGTCACACCAAATTACATACAAATGCACAGCTGTTGCTGAGAAAGACATGGGCAGCTATGGCCCTCACCTACATCCCTCCTGCAAATCCCAAGCTTGTTTCCCTACTGTCTTACCCTCTTTGTGACCCCTTTTTCACCACTTTCCTGTCACCCCTTTTTCTTTTCTTTCAAAGAAAATAGCGTGGGTGTGCGCGTGTGTTAGTGGAGCTCATCGCCAGTGCGCATGCGTGAGCTCCACGCAAACGAGCGCAGACCTTGTTTTAAGTGCTTAAAAGTGCCTTTGGCACGTTTGATTGACAGGTCCTGTACTCATTTCGAAAGAAAAATAAATTCCCACTGTCAGTCTCGAACCCAGGACCTTGGTAACACTAGTCTGTATGACCTACCACTAAGCCATGACTCTCATACAAGAACATAGTGCTAAAATAAATATAACATGTAATAGTAGGAATGAATATAAAGGCAATATAGGATGTGTGCTACCCAAAGCATGTCAGGTAGATTTTTAATGTCCGAATTACTGGATTTCCATACTAGTTTAGTGTTAACAGAAACAGCCCTGCTAATTGTTAGCTTGTACATAATAATGTAAGGTAATGTACATATATGAAAGTATGTATATGTACATACATATATATATATATATATATATATATATATATATATATATATATATATTAATACATATGAAATATAGTTGTAGGTGTCAGTATTCATACACACTCACTACAGGAAACAGTGAAAATAAATGCAGCAACCAGAATCTACAACACAGCCTGACTCCTGTGAGACTTACTAACCTTTTTAACTGCTTAAAGGTGCCTTCAGCACTTTGATTGACAGGCCCTGTACTCAATATGAAAGCAAAATAAAAGCATACTATTAGGCCCTACCACAAGACCATTGTAACACTAGTCTGTATGACCTACCACTAAGCCATGACTCTCATACAGGAATATAGTGCTAAATAAGTATAACATGTAATAGTAGGAATGAAGATAAAGGCAATATAAGATGTGTACTACCCAAAGCATGTCAGGTAGACGTTTACTGTCCTAATTACTGGATTCCCATACTAGTTTAGTGTTAACAGAAACAGCCCTGCTAATTGTTAGCTTGTACTTAATAATGTAAGCTAATGTACATATATGAAAGTATGTATATGTACACACACACATATATATATATATATATATATATATATATATATATATATATATATATATATATATATATATATATATATATATATATATATATATATATATATATATATATATATATATATATATATATATTAATACATATGGAAATATAGTTGTAGGTGTCAGTATGCATACACACTCACTACAGGGAACAGGTGAGAGAAATGCAGCAACCTGAATTTACAACACAGCATGAATCATGAGAGACTTACTAACCTTCACACTCACAGAACACTGTCGACAGCATATCAGCATGGTCCACGCCCTTACAATCTGAAAGGGCAACGCCTATCTCACATACCCTTTTATAGCATTGCCCTGAAATCACAGTGAGACTTGCAATCAGTACACAACTGGCTGCATGCAATTAGCAAATGCTGCCTTACAATTGGTGCAGAGGCCATCACATGGACCTATGCAGATACCTACAAAAGCATCCAGTACTAACACTCCACACATGCAATACATTCATTGCACCAAACCGATGGAGAAAGAGAGAGAGAGAGAGAAAGAGAGAGAAAAAGAAAGAAAGAAATAAAGAAATAAAGGCAGTGATAAAAAAACTGCATCATCACAGCAACAAAACCAGCAGCAGCAGCAAACAGCAATTAGCACCAGTGACACAGCAACAGCTGACACAAACGCAGGTAATGCAAAGTAGCAGGTTAATACTGTGTTTACTGTGAAACCTCCAAATGTATCATAGTTCACTATCTATAGGTATGTCCATGAGATAGGTTGTGTGTACATAGTCCTGATATATATACATATGTAATATTGATGTACATGTCTTCCATACTTAAAACTTCCATAGCTTAGAACACAAGGCCAGTTATCAGTAGTGATTCACAGAAGTGCTGAGAAGCTGTGTATTATGTGGAATTAGCGTACCAGTGAAATAACAAGCTAACAAATAACAAGCATATAAACAAAGCTAGATTCAGGAGGCTTGGATGTAGTGTATGCTACAGCAAATAAGGTGTACCGATGTCAGTAAGATACAGTTCAAATATGCAGGCACTATAAACCTTAAACCAGAAGTTCCCAGCTATGAATGGCAGAGTACAGCCTATTCTCACACAAGAGTGCAGACCACAAACCTTGTTAATGTTAAATAACTGGCCTGAAGCCCAACTGCTTATACCAGAACTAATACACTTGGACACTGGGCTCTCAATCAGCAGTTCCCGACTTAGAAGGATGAAAGCTACCTGTCCTGCCACCACAGTGCTTGCCACAAACCTTCCTAATGTAAAACAACTGGTCTGAAGGCCAAGTGCTTAATCCAAAAGACTTAGAATGATAGCTACACTTTAATCAAGTTACAACCAAGCAGTAATAACTACAATTTAATACTTTATGTATAGAATGGATACCATATATTGCTGACATACTCTGCTGATATCCTGTTTGTGTACTTTTCCAGGGAGATATGGCTCCAAAAAGGAACCCTACATACTCTGCTGCAGAGGACGAAGTGATCCACCAGAGCCTGGTGCGTGACTATGACATCCTGTTTTCACGCACCACCCAGAATCAGCAGGAGAGGTCTGCACTGTGGCAAAACCTTGTCAGCAGGATAAATGATGTTGGCATGCATGATAGGACATATGAGCAGGTGAGACATCACTGCAGTGATTTGATTAGAAATGTCCGCCAGTGTGCTGCAGATATCCGCAGGCAACAGGTTGCAACAGGTGGGGGGGGTGGCCACACATCCCCCCTCACCAGACTGGAGGGGCTACTGCTAAGTGTCATGGATCCAGCCCCAGAACAACAACAGCATCAGACTTGCATCATGATGGAGGTTGGATCCACACAGCAGCAAGACACTGAGCATGCAGGTAAGATGCCATATGTACATATGACTGTTCTGTACACTGTTACTTCATGCATGCATAAGGTGTGCACGTGGTATGTATCTGTCATCATGATATGTAATTGTGCATGTGTGATACTGGCATTATGAGCAGCTGATGTGTATAAGGGAACTGGTGTACTACTGTACTGTATCATATGCAAAAACAATGGCACACTTGTGCCCACTGACATTACTTTCTTCATATTTCCAGGTCCCTCCCATCTAGCAACGAGGTAGGCCATACATGCTGGTGAGTGTGTTTATCATTACCTGAAAAACTATTTATAATACTAGTAAGAGTAGTGTAACTCAGTAGTATACATGCTGGTGAGTGTGTTTAATAATACCTGCAATACTCAAGTTAATACTAGTAAGAGTAGTGTAACTCAGTACTGATGTGTGTGTGTACTGTGGGGTGTGCATGTGTGCAAATGTGCCTGTGCCCATGTGTGCATGTGTGTGTGTGTCCATGAGTGCATGCGTCCATTTCTGAATGTGTGCATTTTTATTGCAGTGCATCACCGTAAAATATGTCTCGAGACTGTAATTTGTGTTCCCTGTTTTCCTCTCGTAGGTTCTGGTGCTGCTCTGGTGACCTGCAGCAGGGAACCTGAATCTTGTGCCCCAGGTACTGATGATGAGGAAATGTCTATAATGGTGCAGGAAGGTGTGTCTGGGTCCGCCATTGGTCAGCCAATTGACAGTACACAGCTGTCAACCCCTTCAATGCACACAGTCATCCTGCCATTACATCCTTTGTCACCATTGTCCCTAGGTGATGGACAGTATGCATTGGGCATAGATCAGGGTAATGTGGTACCTGTGGTACATGCATCCCCACAAAGCAGCCATGAGCAGGGTCCTCCAATGGTACCACGCAGACAGTCGCCCATGGGTTCTCGTGGGGGCATCCGTGGCCGTACTGCCTCTGGCCGACGTGCCCAAGGAGGTATGTCAACCTCCACTATGTTTCGGACTGTTATGCAGGCACAGGCGTGTATGGAAAGGTACACCAGACAGGGTCTGAGGGAGCTGACAGCATGTCGCACAGTCATGACAGATGGCATGCGTGACATTGCGAATGATATTCTTAATTTCACAGATGTCGTTGACAGATGTTGTGGGGACATACAACAGCTGCTCCACAACCAGATGTCCATGGGCCAGGGTGATGGTGTGCGTTTGTGCTGTTGACATGGCCGTATGCCAGCAACATCACCAGCTGGCAGTTGCCGCGGACGACAATAGGCCCACTCACGCACCTCAAGTGCCAGCAGCAGCGCCAGCAATGCTGTGTTAGTGCTGTCATCAGGACGCCCCAGGAGACCACGTGCACGTGGCTCTGGGGAGTCCCAACAGGGAACTGTGTCCAGTCAACACACACCCACTTCCGATGACAGTATCCAGTCTGGGTTAGTACTGGATATGGTCCATAGCACCCCTGCCAGGCACAGGTACCATGTCCGTGCCCACAGACACTGATCTGGATGACCTGACAGGTGCAGTCTGTGGCTGTCCACAAAACCCTGTACATGGCAGCCATTATGTGGGACTGTGTGCGTGCTTACACACATGCAGAAATTTAACACCTAGGGCAAACACATACACGCACACACTGCACCAACACTGGTCCACCCTGTACTGCTGCCCCTCACAAACACACATGCACACACATGTCAATCGGTGGTACCAGTGGCTGGCTTGGGCATACCTAACCCACACCCTGTGCATATGATGACACTGTGCCACCTCCTGCATACTACAACATCAGTGCAGGAAAAGGTAAACACATTGCTGATGCACAGGGTGACTATATAGATGTGTATAAGTAGTAACATGTTGGTAACTGTTCACTGTTCTACTATGATTGTGTGTATATCCCAGCATTCCTGCTGCAGTAACTGTATAAATGTCCTGAATTGTTATCTGCACCCATACTACTTACCAAAGTGTACCAGCTGCACACCATCACATGCTACCATTGACTATGGGAATGTGCATCATGTGCTGTATTGTAGATTCAGCTATATGTATCTGTTCTGTCACACATGCATTTACACACACCCTGCTAACCCCACACATGCACACGCTCACCTGCCATTTCCATTATTTATTACCCTACATGAGTAGCTGTCGACACATGACAGGTACACATTTGAAAAGTGCACTATTTGGATTACTACCGATTTCCACTTCTCTACCTGTACTCACAGGGTGCAGGCAACCTCATTAGTTTAAAAGTGTAATGTGCATCAGGTACTGTGGTTCCCTGATTGCCACATCCAACATGTTTTCCATACAGAAATGCACACACAGAAATATCCCACATCCACACACTTGCCACATTCAGGTTTCAAAACACTATCTAGGTATGTTCTGGTACATGTGCGTGTTACAGTAGCATGTAGCACTATACTGAGTACTGGCAGTTGTCTGTTGTCATGTTGTTTGTATAGGGTGCTGTCAACATCACTGTTTGTTAAGGGAAATGTGCACCCTGCAGTGCGTAGCCCCATTTGGCAAAAGCCACATCCCATCCCCAGCATTGTGCACACACACTAACCCCACTCACACTAAAACGCATACTTTCCACTTGCAAGATTCAATCCCCTCCCTAACTGTGTTATGACGCTAGAGACAGACACATTAGTAGAGTGCGCTATTTGCATTAGTGGGAGAAATTTTTTCTAATGCTGTACTTAGAGGGTGCTGACATCATCTGTGTTTAGGAAGAGGGATGTGCACCCTGTAGTGTGTTCTCCCAGTTGGCAAAATGCACTTTTTCCTCACAGCATTATGCACACACACAAACCCCACTCATATACATTCTCTTTGCAGGATTCAAACCTCTACCTAGCTATGTTATGACACTAGAGACAGATGCATTAGCAAAGCACGCTATACGAATTACTGGGGAGCTTTAATTCAGGTAATATAGTTATAGAGTGCTGACATCATCAGTGTTTCAAAAGGGGAATCTGCATCCTGTAGTGTACTTTCACAGTTGCTAATAGGGGCATTTCCCTCACACACACATAGATGTGTTTGAGGTTTGCATATGTGGGGGATCCAGTACTCCAGTGTGATTAGTATATGGTTCGATTGCAACAATGAGGGATATACTTCAAGTGGTGAGCATTTTGTACTCATGTTTGTGATGATCAGGTCTAGTATATTTTCCCCTCTTGTGGGAATGTTGACTACTTGTTCCATAGCTAAAGAGTTTCTGAACTATGGGAACCCTAGAGCTTGGGTATTGTGGCTTGAGTAATGTTCACAGTCTATGTTTGGGTAGTTGAAGTCACCCAGTATGATGGTGTTTGCAGAGAAATCTATACTCTCATGTGTCTTCATGAAGGCTGTGTGGGATTCCTGAGTTTGAGAGGGTGATGTAAGAGCTCCTCTGTGTCTCTTTTCATGTGGTCCAGGGAGGTACGTCTCAGGTTGTTCACACCAGCATGGACAATGACTGCCTCATACTTGTACTTGCTGTGGAGTGACCTGAGTGCTTGTGTTATGTGGCACATTCTATCACCCGACAGGTAGCTAAATGTGACCCTCACCTTGCTCAGTCTGGAGAGTGGGACATCAGTGTGTCTGACTATGGCATCACCTATTATAGGTGTGTCACACATTGTGTTTGGCCTTATGGGCTGTGCCTGTTAAGAACACTGACTTTGTGAGGTCTGTGTTGCTTGTGATATGTGTTCATGTGGGATGCAGCATGTCTGGCCATGTCATTTCTGTCCGTGGTCTGGTAAGTATCACCTTTGGTGACATAGGTATTCATATGTCAGCTGGTGAGCATTTGCAGTGTTACCTACTGAAAGTGGTACAGCTCGTTAGTTGTACAATGGACTACATGCAGCCCTGCTTACAGTAGCTATGTTTGCTTGCATGTTTCCTTGCAGTTACCCTGGAATACTGATCCGACCTGCCATGCAGAGTTACACAGCTTCTGTGGGCTCCTAGTGACATCTGCATAGCTTACTATATGTATGTTCATGTCTCACTTGACAGAATGTCACTGTTTCTCCTGTTCACATGTACGTTGCCTGTGACACTTTGCATATGACTTACCTGGCATCTGTCCACGTGAGCAGTCATATATGCCACTGCAGGACTCTAAACCTGATGATGCACACACTTGAAACATTCCTCAGCATGGAGAACATTGCTATCTGTGCAGTAACAGATACTGGATTCAGGGCTACCAACAGCACCCCAGCACTACCAAGTTATACCTCATACCATGCTTTTCAGGCCCAAAACTTGCACAAAACCACAAAAGGAGGGGGTGTATTGATATTCATCCAAGATACCCACACCTCCAGGTTGGTAGCAAAGCACCAAACATCAGAGACTATCCATATGCAAGTAACAATGGGTAAAACTGCCTTCCAGGTTATAGCCTGCTACAGACCACCCTCACAAACACAAGAACCACACTTGGCCTTCCTGAAAACAGTTGGAAATATGTAGGTCTGTCCATACACCATTATATTGGGTGAGTTAAACTACCCAAACATAGACTGGGAGCATGACTGTAGCTCCAACACCCTAGCCCAAAGATTACTAGAATTTATATACCAAAATGCTATGGAACAACTTGTTACCACTCACACAAGAGGGGAAAACATACTGAACCTGATCATCACCAACATGGGGACTCTATGCTCCAGACCAGAAGTGTATCCCTCACTGGTAAGATCAGACCATAAACTAATCTCACTGGATATTCACATCCCAAGGCCACCCCCTGCACAGAAGAATACAGTCACAACTCATGTAAAACAAGTTCACACTCCTCATAAATGATGTGGAAACCTTCAAAGCCCCCAGGCCTGTTGAAAATATGGACCAGACTGCAGATACCTGTATAAATGCATTCTATGGACACCTTCAGGAATGCATGGATCATGCAATCCCAAATAAAAGCAAGACCCAGTCCTCCAAAGGCAGACGTCCTGTGTGGTGGACACCAGCCATAAACAAACTATACAATAGAAGGATGAAGCTACTAAATGATACAACAAACTCCCAAAATGTGAAGGCATCACTGATGAGTATTAGACGAAAACTACAGGCACTCATAAGATTGTCTAAGGCCATCTTTGAGAGAAAATTCCACAAGACACTGAGGATAATCACAAGGCTTTCTTTAGTTATGTTAGGAACCTGGGTGGTAATTCCCAGAGATATGCTCAGAGGTAGTCCAAAATGTCAAAAGAAATACCAAACACACAGACATTGCCAACATCCTAGTGGACAGGTTCACTGCTACCTTCTCCCCCCCTCCACACCAAAAGGGCAAATATTTCTCCCAGCAGAGTGCTGCCCCCCCCGACATCTCAGATGCTCAGGTAAGAGCTGCCCTCTCCAAAGCAATAAACACTGCATCAATGGGACCAGACAGTGTCCCAGGCTATGTCCTACATGAACTCCAAGAAGAGCTACACCCAGACATAACACTACTGTTCAATCCCAGCCTTACTACATGATATGTGGCCAAAGAGTGGCGTACAGCAACAGTGGTCCCTCTACATTTAGGTGGTGCCTTAATGGATCCTGGACACTATCGCCCCATAAGTCTGAATAGCTTGGTCTGCAAAGCTATGGCAAGGATCATCATGAACCTCATAAATATAGATATTGGGGACCTACAGACACTGCATCATACACAGTTTGGCTTTGTTAATGGCAGATCCTGCCTCTCAAACCTGTTTGATTTCTTTGAAACAGTCACCAAGGCCACTGTCAAGGGAAGGTGGTCTACACAGCCTACCTGGACCTTGCATAAGCCTTTGATACAATACCCCACTTGTGCATTCTAGGAAGCTCACCAGTGTACATATTAACCCCTATGTCACTACATATATTGCACAGTGGCTCAAGGGCAGAACACACATGGTTAGAATTGCTGGAGCCATGTCAGCCTCAAAACCAGTTACAAGTGGTGTCCCACAAGGCTCAGCCCTGGGATCTGTCTTGTTCAGTATATATTTATCAGAGGTACAGGCCAACATGGAAGGACTGTGGCTGAGCAAGTCGCAGATGACTGCAAACTGGACGCCATAATCAACTCTCCAGCCAACACACGCATCCTCCAAAAGGGCCTCTTAGAAACAGACGACTTGTGCCACAGCCATGGCCTCAAGCTGAATGCCAAAAGGTGTATAGTCATCCCCTTTGGCAAAAACAAAGTGACCACAAAGTACCACATATGTGTTAATCCATTAAGTACAGAAGAAGGAATTATGGACCTTGGGGTACACAAGTTGATAGCATTCTCTCATTTGACAACCACATGGCCAAAGTGGTTAGAAAAACATTTTATATAGGCCACCTCATCATGAAGGGATTCACGTGTAGATCAGGGGAGGACATTGTGCCTCTTTACTCATCCCTCATCATGCCCATAATTGACTACAATGCCCTTGTTGGCATGCACCTTACCAGACACCTGCAGCAACTGGAAAGACCACAAAAGTACCTCAACAACAGGATCAAAGGGCTCAAACAGATGCCACATACTGACTGGTTAAAGAAACAGCAGCTCTACTCAGTGGCATACTGCCTCTTCATAGGCAATCTGTGCCTGACATATAAAGCCATGTCAAACCCTGACTTAATGGTCATGCTGCACCTCAGAATATCCAAATCCCATCAAGCTACACGCTGGAAAGACTTGAACCTCAGGAGTGATATACATAGGACATGCTGGAGGGACACATTCATAACTCAGAGGCTCCCTTCACTCTGGAATATTATCCCAATACAGGTTAGGCAGAGTCACTCAGTGACTGTCTTCAAGAGGAATATTAATGACTGGATGGGACATTGTAGGTTTACCCTGGGTATCTCTTATGTGTCACTGTTAGACAGAGGCACAGTATACTAACCTTGGAAAAGGGCATAGCAAGATAGATTTACAATGCATAGTGAAAGCCACACACATTCTGGCTAGGTTTATAAATGCGCTAGGGCAGATAGCCTAGTATGAACCTATGAACCTATGTATCTTGTTCACCACTGGCCCTATGTGCTGTTAATCACCAATGCAATCTCAATACTATGGTAGCATGTGCAAAGGTCAGTTGTCAGTCACCTCTATGGTACAGTTGTGGAATATGTGAGTCATGTAGTAATGTTACAGCTGCCACATGTACACAGTCAACCTTATCCCCTACCCATGGATGTACAACACATGTATGAGATGGAAACACATAGCCAAACTGTGGACTAAGCACTCTGAACCCAGTACTGGCATAACCTGTCAGGCGGCATGAAATACTACAGTGACTGCAATACCAGTCTGATGTAGACCTACACTGACAGCAATACAAGCACGGGAACACACCGGGCCATTCGTGGAGCCTAAGAATGGCATCCTGCCTGAGTGGCAGACACCTCTGCAGCTGGCACACAGGCATACGTTAGGCCTGAACACAGCATGCATAACACATAGCACACAAATCCTGTGTGCCAAACAAGCACAGTCTGTACAGCTATACAACACTCCTGCTGCAGTTGTGTTAGGTACTTTTATTGTCCGGTACAGTGAGGTCATGCTCACCAGGCTGGACAAGGTGAAGGTCACAGTGATATGCTCATGGGGCACTATGGTCCATCACATAACACAAGCATACAGGTCAGTCAGATGCATGGACACATATGACTCAGTCATTGTCCATGCCACTACAGACGATGTGTGATGTCCCTCACTGGAATACATGATAGGGAACATGGAAGGGCTCACTGAGCAAGTGGCACAGGCTGGTAGAACCCTGACCTTGGTTGGCATCATACCCTCACCAGGAATGCTGACATATTACTGAATGCTAATGAATTACTGTAGCTACAACACCCTAGCTGAAAGGTTCTTAGCATGCAGTCACTGCATTGCTATGGAACAACTTCTTACCTCTCCCACAACAGGTGAAAACATGCAGCACCTCTTCATCAACAACATGTAGGCTATATGCCCCAGACCAGGTGTGTATCCCTCACTACTAGGTTGATAGCATCTACATCTCACACTGTATATACACATCCCACATGCAGCACCTGCACAGAAGACCACAGTCATAATGTTACCCTGTGCAAATACCATGTATTCACATGTGGCAGGCATTACACATGGTAACTATTGAAGGTCACAGGTACATATGTGTATTTGGCACACACATACATCATGTGTGCATTGCCATAACTGGTTTAATCGATGTCATGCATTATTGTGAGAAACAACCCGCACACATGGGCATTCTGTGTGAGCAAAACACACGTGACATGTCTGGAATCAAAAGCCATAAATAATTGTGCTATTGTTTACAAAGGGGTATGTGCATCCTGTAGTGTGTTTTCCCAGTTGCCAAAAGGGATGCTCCTTTCATACACACTTACACACACACTAACCCCCCTTCAAACACACTTGCTGGATTCAAACGCCTACCTAACTATGTTATGACACTAGAGACAGCCGCATTAGCGGAGGGCGCTATTCACATTACTGGGAGATTTCCTTTCTCCTGATATACTTATAGGGTGCTGACATCATCAGTGTTTACAAAGGGGAATGGGCATCCTGTGGTGTGTTTTCACAGTTGCCAAAAGGGATGGTTCTTTCATACACACTTATACACACACTAACCCCCCTTCACACACACTTGCTGGATTCAAATCCCTACCTAACTATGTTATGACACTAGAGACAGACGCATTAGCACAGCGCGCTATTCACATTACTGGGGGATTTCCTTTCTCCTGATATACTTATAGGGTGCTGACATCATCAGTGTTTAGAAAGGGGAATGGGCATCCTGTGGTGTGTTTTCACACTTGCCAAAAGAGATGCTCCTTTCATACACACTACCCCCCCCCTTCACACACATCAAATCCCTATCTAACTATGTTATGACACTAGCGATGGACGCATTAGCAGAGCGCGCTATTCGCATTACTGGGAGATTTCCTTTCTCCTGATATACTTATAGGGTGCTGACATCATCAGTGTTTAGAAAGGGGAATGGGCATCCTGTGGTGTGTTTTCACAGTTGCCAAAAGGGATGTTCCTTTCATACACACTTACTGGATTCAAACCCCTACCTAACTATGTTATGACACTAAAGACAGATGCATTAGCGGAGCACACTATTCACATTACTGGGAGATTTCCTTTCTCCTGATATACTTATAGGGTGCTGACATCATCAGTGTTTAGAAAGGGGAATGAGCATCCTGTGGTGTGTTTTCCCAGTTGCTAAAAGGAACATTTCCCTCACACAGACTTGCACACAGACCAACCACAATCATCCACACACACACACTCTGGATAAGCTGTCATTTCCTAGGGCAAACAGCCTAGTGTGACCTCTACACCCATATGTTTAACTGTCAGATGCACATTATTTGGTGCTGATAGCAGTGTTTGCAGGTCTTTATTGCCATAACATTTCCTGTTTGTATGAACAACTTGTGTATCTGTGGAAGATGTTTCCATATGGGGGAAATCCACTATATCATGTATGTCTCTGTAGTCATTTAAGTGTGAGCACTGGTCAGATTGCTATAATGTTGTTGGTTACTGGAATAACACGTACGTATACCAGATATATGTGGCAAAATGCTAAACTGATATTTGGACTAAGTGTGTGAGCATGCCCAGTTCAGCCTTCCCATGGCATGTTGTGTGAAAGATGTCTTATTTATCAAAATGTGTGAGCATGCCCAGTGTGTGCTTTCCATATGTTGAACTCTGCAGCCCGTCACATTTGTGGATAAGTGTGAACTTCAACAAATATCTCCTGTTTATGGTTGTGTGTTCTGTGTCATGTTGTGTAGTTACTGTCCAAATGCTTTTTGTGTGAACACAACAGGGATTATACTGTGCCTGCAGGTTTTGCATGGGATACTTTGCATACAATTGTCAACATCCGTTCATACTGACCTAACACTGTAGTACTGTATAGTGCAGTGGTTCAGTACTTTCACTGTGGTGGACAGTATCCTGGGCTTTAGTTCTATCACTGCTTTACATTTCCATAGTGAGCACAACAGCCTGGTTAGGGTCCAGTTGTGCACATCTGACCATGTTGCATTATGTTCAGATATTAACTACTTACAACAGCCTCGTCCAACATCAGTAGTGTATTCCACAACATAGGTGTACATTGGCAAACACTACCAATGTGCCCTAGGCCATTTCTAATGCTAGTCAGAGAGTGTGTTTGTCCTTCAACACATTGTAAGTATAGTTTGCCATGACATATGTCATGTTTAGTATACTGTGCCTCTGTCTACCCGTGACATAACAGTGATACCCAGGGTAAACCTACCATCTCCCATCCACTCATTAAGATTCCTTTTGAGGAGAATCAACGAGTGACGCTATGGATAACCTGTACTGGTAGTTTACGCATGCGTGGGGGTGGCTTCTGTGTTATGGATAATGCAGTACAGCTTGTCCTATGTATGTCAGTGATGGAGTTTAGGTCCCTCATGTGCATAGCTCACTGCCATTCAGATTGTACAAGGTGCAGCATGTTCATTGATTCCAGCTTGAACATGGCTTTCTACATCAGGCACAGCTTGCGTCTGGGTGGCCAGCATGGCAGTGTGTGGAGTTGCACTCTGTTTAATAAGGCAACACATTACATCTGTTCAAGCTCTTTGATACTCCTGATGAGGTACTGTTGTGGACTTTACAGTTGATGGAGGTGTCTGCTGAGGTACACCCCACAGGGGTTGTTGTAGTCAATTGTAACGCTGATGAAGGATAACTGCAGAACCACAATGACCTCCCCTTATCTAGATGTCATAACCTTCATGATTAGGTTGGTATATGGATTGTTTCTGTTAACACTACAGCCACCTGTTTGTCCAATGCAGGATATCTATCACCTTGTGTACCTAGGTCTGTCATTACATGTTAAGTATGTAATGGGTTAACACCTACGTGGTAATTGGTGGTCACTTACTGTATATCCACAGAGGTTGACTATACAGTTTTCTCCATTTAACTTGCTGACGTGGCTATGGCACCAGTTGTCTGTTTCTATGTGGCCCTTTTGTGGGATGCTTGTGTCAGCTGGAGTGTCAGATATGTTGGGCAGTTTGTAGTCCTCTGCACACATGTTCAGGCACAGTCCTTACATGTTGGCCTGTACCTATGGGGCATATATACCAGACAGGGAAGGTCCCAGGACCAAGCTTTGTGGGATACCTGTTATATGTGGTTTGTAGTCTGACATGGCTGCAGCATGTCTGACCATGTCAGTTCTGACATTGGTCTGGTTTGCAACCCCTCTAGTGACATAGGGGTGTATATATAAGCTGGTGAGCATATCTATATTGAACACATAGGGTATTGTATGGAAGGCTTTGCAAGGTCCAGCTATGCTGTGTGGACCACATTGCCCTCATCAGTGACCTCAATTACTGTTTCAACTGAGTCACACATGTTTAGGGGCAGGGTCTGCCCTTAATAAACCCACACTGGGTAGGGTCGGGTGTCAATAGATCCCCAATATCTTTATGTCTGTGGTACATGCTGATCCTTTCCATAGCTGTGCAGCCCAAGCTTCTCAGGATTCTGTGGTGGTTGTTTTTAGTATCCATTCAGGCGACACCTTTCTTGAGAACGACCACTGTTGTTATACACTGCTCTCTGGGTACATATCCTGTGGTAAGGCTGACATAATGTCAGGGAGGCAGCAGTCTGCTGGGAAAGATATTTTGCATTATGGGGGGGGGGTTGCATTGCACATGTCAGGATGTATGTTGGCAATACGTGTGTGTGTTTGGTATGTTGTTTGTAATATTTGTGTGATCCAGAGCATATCTGGGAATTCACAACACACTTCCTACCATCAGTTGCAGCAGCCTTGGGATTATCCTTCGTGTCCTGTACAATTTGTATCATAATAGGTTCATAGGTTCATACTAGGCTATCCACCCCAGGGCATTTGTAAGCCTAGCCACAGTGTGTGTGGCTTTTGCCACCCCTTGCTATGTGAATATTATGGCCATTTATGATTTACTTAGCTGTGTCTCTGTCTGGACATGACACAGTAAAGACCCCCAGTGTACATCTACAATTATCCATTTTGCCAACTTCCTGTTGAAGAGTGTCAGTGAGGGGCTCTGCCTAACATGTAGTGGTATTCTGTTCCAGGGTGTGGAGAGCCTCAGGGTTAGGTATCTGTCCCTCCAGCACATCCTATTTCATTATGTGTTGAGGTTGACATCTCTGACTCACACAGCTCCGATGGCTTTGAGTTTTCTGGGGTGGAGCATGTCCATTACTTCTGTGTTGGACATGGACTTGTACAACAGACATACAATGCCTCTGTGTAGGCTGTATGTGACTGCATTCAGCTGTGGTGTCTACAGCCAGGCAGCATATGACATATATTTGAGACCATTTCTAACTCTTGGTGAGGTACCTTTGAGGTCTTTCTAACTGCTGCAGGTGCCAGGTAATGTACATCCCAAATGAGGCATTGTACTACATTATGGGTCTGATAAGGGAACAGTATAGGGGCACAATGACCTTTGTTGACGTAGATGTGACTCCTTTCATGATACAGTGTCCAATATAGACAGTCTTCCTAGCCAGATTGGCAATGTGACTGTCACATAACAGGTTACTGTCCACTTGTGTCACTAGGTCCCTGATTACTCCTTCCATACATAATGGTTTACTACCTATGTGGTAATTTGTGTGCACCTTGTTTTGTATTTGGTGGTATATTCATACTGTCCACTGTCTTCAGGACAGCGGGGAGGGGTTCCTGTGTGTGAGAGTGTGGTCTGTAGCATGCTACAGACTGTACAGCAGTCTTGCCTACGGTTAGTTGCACATGGGTGGACTGCAATGATGTAAGCATTGTCAGTTAACTGGACGTATAGGTGTCTGTGCTGAATATGGAAACTCACCCTCCTTTTATGTTTTGTTCCAGGTTTTTGTGGCCATAACACATGATATGTGGTATTACCTGGTAGTGCTGGTGTGCTGTCACGAGGCTTGCAGCAGGTTTCTATCACTGGACAGACATCAATGTTCTTCATACTGGGGAGGGCCTCAGGAGCATGCATATTGAGGTTTACATGTCTGGCATTGATCAGCATTACCCTTCTGTTTCTTTCCAGTTTTGTTTTCTATGGTGGTGGGTTAGTCTTTTTAGCCTTGCCTACAAAAGGATCTCTGTAGGTTGCAACAGCCTTAGGCAATATCCAGACGCCCATGGGTAACAGGTGCAAGCCATCCCTGGAACAGCAGCATGTCTCACTATGGAGTCACCTATTACAACTGTATCAGGCATGTTGTTTCTCCTTCTGTCCTGTGACTGTTTGGCACACCAGCTTTGTGTACTATGTGTTACATGTGCTATGTCTGGAGGTTGTTTTATTGGGTGTCTGCTTTGGAGGCTTGTGTTGGTGTTGTGTGTTTGTAATTAGGGCCTCTGGGAATGTTTTTGTGTTTATGTGTTTGGTTTACAGTCGTTGTAGGTCTATGTGAGACTGGGTTTGTGGTGTATGTGGTTACCTTCTCCTCCTGACTAGTTTTGACAGTACTGATTTGGGGGTGCTCAGGCTCCGGTTTGGCTACCTGGTTGCGTCTATCACATATATTTGTATTTATTGGGGTGAGTTGTTGTGTGTGTACTTGGGACAGGTGTCACATTGCCTCTGGATTCTCAGATTCTACTTGTTTTGCCTGGCCTTAGTGGATTGTATGTGTGGACACATTTTATTGCCATACTAGTGATCACTGATTACTTCACTTTTTATGTTTGATCTATCATGTGGTAGCTTCCTCATTCTCTTCAATGGTTTAGTAATTGCTAGAGTCCAGCATGCCAGATGCCTGGGTGTATGGCATTGTGTCTTGTTGTTATTTGTGATTGCAGACTCCAAGCACTCTTGGCTGTGTTCATGGAATGCCTGTATAACATGTTCTGCAGTGTGTCCCATATTCTGGACTTGCACAGGCCTTTCATGGATTCCACATTGGTTTGTAGGGGTGCAAGCTATGCTATATACATGTGTTTCACTGTGGTATTCTGGCCAGGGACTGGGGTCGGGATGTGTAACTACAGTATGATTACTCTATGGTCTGGTCTTACCAGTGAGGGATACACTTCTCATCTTGACATCCAGTACACATATTTCTGATTATCACATCCAGTATGCTTACCCCTCTTGTGGAAGTGTTACATTTTGCATGTCCATTTTGTTTGATGGATTCTGGGAAATTTTCTACAAATGTGTCGGTGCTAGTATAATACAAAGAGTATAGTGACAAACATCTCAAAAGCTGACCTCACACTTCTTCAGACTGAGATGGTATCCTTTAAGCCCACTGGGCCAGTGGAAACCACAACACACAATGGTGACTCGCTTTCTATGGACATCTCCAAGAAAGCATGGACCATGCAGTCACAAATAAAACCAAGACCCTCTCCACCAAGGGAAAGTGGCTTGTCTGGTGGACCCCAGCCATAAACGAACTGTATCACAAAAGAAGGATACTAATGCAAGACAGAGCTAAATCTTCTAAAGGGAAGGCAGCTGTGATCAGCACTAGTAAAAAGCTACATTCTCTCATAAAGACATCCAAGGTAAACTTTGAGACAAAAATCACCAAAGACAATAAAGATAACCACAATGCCTTCTTCAGTTATGTCAGAAACCTGGGTGGGAACCCTCAGATATGCTCAGAGTTGGTACACCACAACATAAATTTCAGTGACCCGACAGATATTGGCAACATTCTGGCAGACAGGTTCAGTGCAATTTTCTCCTCCCTCACCCCAAAAGACGATAGTTATCACAGCTGAATGTAACCTCACTGTCATCTCAGATGTCCATGTGAGAGCCGCACTCAGCAAAGACAAAAACACAGCATCAATGGGACCTGATGGTATCCCCAGTTGTGCTACGTGAACTCCAAGAGGAGCTAAACCCGTATATAAAATGATATTTAACCTTAGCCTTGCTACAGGATATGTACCTGAACACTGGCGTACAGCAACAGTGGTCCCACTCCACAAAGGAGATGCCTCCAAAGACCCTGGGAACTACCACCACACAAGCTTAACCAGCCTTGTCTGCAAAGCTATGGAAAGAGTCATTATGGAGCTCTTAAACAGAGACATTGGTGACCTACAGACTCTTGATCCCACCCAGTTCAGCTTTGTAAAGGGCAGATCCTGCCTTTTGAACCTAGTTGACTATTTTGAAACTGTCAGTAGGGCCATTGATGAGGGCTAAGCGGTCCACACAGCCTACCTGCACTTGGCTAAGGCCTTTGACACAATACCCCACTCAGGCATCATAGACAAGCTCAACAGCTGAAATATAAATCCATATGTCACAGGATAGGTTGCAAAATGGCTAAAAAACAGAACCCATAAAGTCGACATTGCAGGTGCCTTGTCAGATTCAAAGCCAGTCACAAGCGGTGTCCCACAGGGATCTGTCCTGGGACCCCTCTTATTTGGCATTTACTTTTCAGATGTGAAAGCAAACATAGGAGGGTTGTGGTTGACACAGTTTGCAGATGACTGCAACCTAGGCAACATAGTGAATACATCAGCCAGCACACACATCCTATAGAATGCCCTCACAAAAACAGATAGCTGGTGCCGGAATCATGGCCTGAAACTGAATGCAACTGATGTGTAGTCATCCCCTTTGGGAGGAACAAAGTACCCACAAATTAACACATAGACAGCAACCCACTGAGCACAGAAAAAAAAATCAGACACCTGGGGACCCATGTAGATAGTGACCTCTCGTTTGACACCCATGTTGCCAAAGTGGTTAGAAAGACTTTCTATCTTGCCCACCTTATCATGATGGGTTTTCCATCCAGATCAAAGGAGGTCATTGTACCCCTATACTTCTCCCTTATCAGGCCCATGATTGAATACAAAGCCCCATTTGGTATGTACCTCACCCAGCACTTGCAACAGCTGGAGAGACCCCAAAAGTACCTTACCAAGAGGATCAAGGGTCTACAACACATGTCATATGCTTCTAGACTAAAGAAAATCCAGCTCTATTCAGTAGCATACCGCCTACTTACAGGTGACCTATGCCTGACATACAAGACCATGTCCAATCAGGATTTGATGGACATGCTCCACTGCAAGCAATCCAAATCCACCAGAACCATGAGAGCTAAAGATTTGAACCTCAGCACATACATGTATAGGACATGCTGGAGGGACAGATTCATAACTCAGAGGCTTCTCACACTCTAGCACAGAATCCCAGTTCATGTTAGACAGAGTCCCTCACTGACTCTCTTCAAGAGAAGTCTGGACAAGTGGATGTGAGATCGTAGGTTTACCCCAGGGGTCCTCCCTGTGTCACTACTAGACAGAGGCACAGTCAATTAATTTGATTAAGTAAAGAGGTCATAATGTGTCACTACTAAGTCAGAGGCACAATATTCAGAATCTATTCTGTACACTTGTTACCACTATAAGGGGTGGCAATAGCCACATCACTATGGCTAGGCTTATAAATGCACTAGGTCAGATAGCCTAGTAGTAAACTATGAAACTATGAAACTATGGTGTATGTGTAGGTATTTTCAGTCAAGCAATATAATGTGGTTTGGGGGGCTTGATATCTTCATGTATTCCAACATAGGCCTGGTGCAGTTCCTGCTATTAGGACAGTGGTCTGCAGCAAGCTATATAGTGGTAGGCAGTTTTAGCCATTGGTATTTGACCATGGCTAATCCATGCTGCTTCTTGTTGTGGTACCAACATGGGGGTGTGGTTATCCATGACATTTATTGCTAGTCACCCTCGTTTTGTTGCTTGTTCCATGTTTTGCAGCTGTACATCACTGTATGAGGTGTGACCTGGTAGTGTTAGGGTGCTGATGTGGGCTTTGACCCAGTTTTCTATTACAGCACTGATATCTACATTCTCTATACTGTGTGCGTTTACACTGCACGCATCTTGCTGTTTATACTTATGGCATTGGGTAGCATTACATCTAGGTTCCTATCCCTTGTGGTACCTATGAAGGTGGGTTTGTGTTTTTGTGGTTCATGATTGGTGAGGGTGGATGTTAGTCAGGGTCCTCAGGTGTGCATATGGTACATGGTGTTACATCACTTAACACATGGCATTCATGCCTCAGGTGGTGCTGCAGGGCTGCCTCTGACGGATGCACATACTACACCCCCTGTACATGTTTGGAAGCAGGTTGTGTCATGTTAGGTGTCCCTGTTACTATATGAGTGAGTCGGAGAGGGTATCAGTCCCAGTGTTCCTACTGAGCCAATGTATGTGCTATGCGTTGCCTCTTTGCCAAGGCCAGGGCATACTGGGCATGCCTCCTTCTGTCTACTGGGGCAAGGTCAGGTTGTTCCTCCCCCGAGTCACCCTCTGCCTGTGGTGGCCTTGGCAATGGTGGGGGTATGTTTGGCCCAGCCCTACGCTGGTCCTGCTGCAGCTGTTTCCGCAGGATCATATTATGTAACATAGTCATATCATGATCATTTGGGTACATGTAGTTGGTGTGTACTGCAAGGCTCCACCAGATATGTCCAGACACCGGAACCGTGACCTGAGCAGCCCAAACACACGCTCTATGACATTACGTGTTTGTGCGTGTGCCTCATTATGGCGTTCCTGTTCAGGTGTGTGTGCATTTCTGATGGGTGTCATCAGCCACAGCTCAAGTGCATAACCTGCTTCCCCCACTAGGTGTCCATGTGGGAAGTCCCCACTGGCAAATGATTGGTACAGCTGCGTCAGATGCCAAATGTGGGAATCATAGTAGCTCCCAGGGCAGCCAGCACACACATTCATTATTATGCCCTGGGCATCACACACGATCTGGCAGTTGATGGAGGGGAATCCCTTGCGGTTAATATAGGCTCTACCCCACTCACCGGCTGGTGCTTTGATGCGTATGTGCGTGCAGTCTATTGCACCCAGTTCCTCAGGGTATCCCGCTATTTGCTGGAAGAGACGCATATTGCTGGCCACAACCTCATGGGCATTAGGGAAATATACATGATCACTGACATGTGCTGACATGGCATCCAGGAACTGGTGCAGTACCCTGGAGGCTGATGCCTGTGATATCCCCATCATATCACCAGTTGGTCTCTGGAAGGTACCTGTTGCTAGTATTCTTAGGCCAACACATACCTTGGTTTCCACTGGGATGGGTTCCCCTCTGTTGGTTCTGTGTGTGAGATGTGGCGTGCACAGCTCAACAATTTGCTGCAGAAGGTCTCTGTCCACTCTGTAGTGCTCTACTATCTCCAGCTCATGTAACCCATGGTAGGTGACCCTGGGCCTGTATACTCTTCTCCTTCTCCTCACTCTGGGTTGTCAGTCAGCATCTGCATTGTCACCACCCTCAGCAATTCGCCTATGCTTGATTATAACAGCTATGGCAGTCCCTAGCATTTCTGCTCTGAGTTCAGCTTTTTCAGTTTTCAATTCTGATAGCTTACTCCTTTCTTGCAGTATCTCTTGAGAGAAACACCCTGCACTGCTGTTTGCAGTGTTTTAAGTGCTGGGTTGGGCTTCTAGTCTGCCTGTGTAATTGCCTGCTTCTAATTGTTATCACCAATTAACTCCAGCAGTATTCTCTGACAGCTTCCTTGTAATCTGGTTGTTTCCTTTTTCCTCTCTGTTTCCTCAGGGGGAGCAATACTTACACGGTTTGGACTTGGCTGATTCATGGTAAAACGCGTGCACACAGCCTTATACATCAGGCAACAGGCTTCCTGATGTTTACATTGCCTTACACATGTGCACGCCCGTGCAAACCATTTTAAACGGTTTGCGACACGCTCCCACATGGTGAACCTGCCTTACACATGCGCACATGCATGCATGCACGTATATCAAGAAAGTTTGAGTGTAGGGATAGTGTACACCCTCTATTTCTTGACTTTCCTAGTGTTCTGTTGGGACACACCTCTCTCCCTGATGTCTGTCTGTCATCTGTCATGTTACACTGCTCTCCAATGTGATACATTTACTTCTATCATTCCCCCCCATGATGTCACCTACCTCTTACTCTATTCCTCCCCCTTCTGTAACTCTTACACTACTCGAAAAGTGCTCATTAGCTATGTGGCAGTGTGATTCAGTATTGTAACCCTCATTTACATAGGATTGCCTAGTAATGTTTACTTACATCTCTTACACTGAGCTTCCCCCCCTTGGCAACCACTACACGGTGGCCATATTGTTTTTGGTCTGCTAGTCCCTGCATTGTCATTCCATGTACTACATAAAACCCACAACTGTGGGCTTATAAGCTTTGGTTTTCACTTTTAGGCAGTGCACCCTGTTTGCACGGGTGTGCGCTGCAGTTAAACATCAAAATCCCCCGGAAAAAAAAATGTTATTTTAAATAATTTTGCATCATTTTTTAATGCCAATGGCCACATATTTGGCCATTGGCATGCTAGATGACACATATGCAACCTTTATTTGGAGCTGACATAGCTCCGTTGTAAATTTTGCAGAAATGTACTCAGTTGTCAGCTGAGTACATTTCTGCAGCTAAAACATCCATTACACAGACTGGTTTGGGCTTCCTGGATCGCTCAAATACCTCATTTGCATATCGTTGAGCTGCAAATGAGGTATTGAGCATTTCCACGCCCAGTCCGTGTAAGAGACGTTTTAGCTAGTCTCTTACATGGAGGTTTGGGCTGTTCCTGGATCGGGAGGCTTACACGGAGGCTTACACTACTCTTAAACTCCGTGTAAGCCTTCGTGAATCCTGCCCACTGCCTTTTGTCATGACACAAGCAACTTGTGTTAAACTGGAAACACCATTTAAAGACATTGCCTTTTCGCAGAACAGAAGCAACTTGGGTTAAACTGGAAACACCCTTTAAAGACACTGCCTATTGTCATGATAGATGCAACTTGGGTTAAACTGGAAACACCATTTAAAGACACTGACTCTTGTCATGACACAAGCAACTTGCGTTAAACTGGAAACACCATTTAAAGACACTGCCTCTTGTCATGACACACGCAACTTGGGTTAATCTGGAAACACCCTTTAAAGACACTGCCTATTGTCACAATACACGCAACTTGGGTTAAACTGGAAACACCATTTAAAGACACTGACTGTTGTCACGACACAAGCAACTTGGGTTAAACTGGAAACACCATTTAAAACACTGCCTGTTGTTACGACACAAGCAACTTGGGTTAAACTGAAAACATCATTTAAAGACACTGCCTCTTGTCACGACACACGCAACTTGGCTTAAAATGGAAACATCATTTAAAGGCACTGCCTCTTGTCACGACACACGCAACTTGAGTTAAAATGGAAACACCATTTAAAGACACTGCCCCTTGTCATGACACATGCAACTTGGCTTAAACTGGAAACCCCATTTAAAGACACTGCCTTTTGTCATGACACAAGCAAATTGTGGTAAACTGGAAACACCATTTAATGACATTGCCTTTTGTCATAACACAAGCAACTTGGATTAAACTGGCAACACCATTTAACGACACTGCCTCTTGTCATGACACACGCAACTTGGATTAAACTGGAAACACCATTTAAAGACACTGCCTCTTGTCATGACAAACGCAACTTGGATTAAACTGGAAACACCATTTAAAGACACAGCCTCTTGTAATGACACATGCAACTTTTGTTAAACTGGAAACACCATTTAAAGACACTCCCTCTTGTCATGACACAAACTACTTGGGTTAAATTGGAAACACCATTTAAAGACCTTATCTCTTGTCATGACACACGCAACTTGGGTTAAACTGGAAACACACATCCAATAGTAAATTCTTACAATGTATAGACCACCCACCCCATTTATATGTCCTACTTTTATTCACACTATTACTACTTCTTCCTCTAACCTTTGCCTACTTACTCACCTCCATGAATACCCACTACATCCACACCCTCACTGCTCTATCCCTACCACTCCTTTATATCTATGCTAATATAACATCTTCACCCAATTACCTACTTGCAAAGTATCATAGAATATTACATATTAAATATAACACTCTTAATCTCAGGAAAATATACTTCTATACAGCAAATTCCCTAACCCAACTACATAGGATTACTACTCTCATTAAAGCATGGTGACATCCACCCTAACCCAGGCCCAACAAAACCTCCTAGCACTCTCCATAGCCAAAATCACTCACCTATTGATTCCCTTAGTAAACCATCTAACTCCCTCCAAGTAGCCCATCTTAATATACGTAGCATTAACAACAACGTATCTCAACTCCAGGCTTTAGTAGAAGTCTATTCCTTTGATATCCTCAGCTTAACAGAAACATGGTTAAAACCTGCAACCAAAGACAGTGAAATCCTTCCAGCTGGATATAACATGCTAAGACTCGACTGAGTAGCCAAGAATGGTGATGGGGGTAGCTATTCTATTTAAATATGGCTTACAGGTAACCACTTATGACTGTAAACTACCTCTTGATTCCAGTGCAGAAATTCTCATCTCCAAACTTCATCTTAACAATGCCAAATCCACCTATATTATCTCTATGTATTTTCCTCCTGGTAATAACATTGCCACCATGGAAAATATCCTTTGCTGACTATCCCAACACCTGCCCCAAGAAACCATAATCCTAGGGGATTTAAACATTGATTGGAACTGCTATTGTAGCAACCTCCTTACCACTCACATTAACCTATATGGGTTTTCTCAAACCATTACATACCCCACCAGGATCAATAAAGCTAACAAGAAAGCAAGCATATTAGACTGGATTCTCATAAACCATCACCCTCACAATTATGATTCTGGAGCCCTCCCTGATGATATAAGTGACCACTCACTTACCTATATTATCAGGCATAAAGCCGATACTCCCACTCCAACATCTGTCAGAAATATCAGATCCAAAATGAACTTTAACCCTGAGCTATTCGAAAAGGAACTAAGCTTGCAACTGGTCTCCCTTAAGACATCTCCCTTTAGAAGAAGCCATCAAATACTTTAACTCTAACTTCCTTGCCATTCATAACCACCATGCTCCAACCAGATTAATTAGAATTAAAGCCAAGTCTGCCCCATGGCTGTCAAAAGAAACCAAACACAAAATGCATCTTAGAAGTAAATATTGGGCCAAATGGAGAATGACTAAAAATCCTTTTGACCAACAAACCTTTATACAGTTAAGAAATGACACTAAGAAAGCTATACTCTCTGATAAAAGAAATTACTACCTACACTTTCAACAAACTAACCAAAACAACCCACAAAAATTCTGGACTAGCATTAACCAATTACTCCACCCAGGTCAATCCACCACACCAAACCCTCAAAATACTGACCATAATAATCCCATAAATACAGCCAATACATTCAATCCCTTCTTTACTAATGCTATCCAAACACTAGCTAGTCAGCTACCACCTAATAGCTTCACTTTACCTTCCTGTAACTCAACCTCACCCCCTCCTTTTCATTTTCAACCTGTCCCAAATACAAATATTCTAACCCTTATACAAAAACTAAAACCATGCTCTCCCTCAGCAGATCAACTACCTGCTGAATTTCTATAGCTATCAGCCAAAGCTATAGCATATCCCATTTCCATTCTGATCAATAGGACTATTACCGAAGGTCACATACCTAGCTTATGGAAAGTCTCTCATATTACCCCCCCCTCTATAAAGGTGGACACTCCACTGAGCTCTCCAACTACTGCCCCATTGCCCTTCTTTCTCCTTTGGCAAAGATCATGGAGAAATGCATCCACAGGCAATTACTTGACCACTTAACCCAAAATAACTTACTTTCCAGCTTTGAACATGGTTTCAGACCCTCACACAGCACTACCACTGCCCTCCTTTCCTTTACTGATTGCATAAACAAAATCCACAACCTTAATAACCTTTCCTCTGAACTATTTATTGGCCTTTCTAAAGCATTTGACATGGTAAATCATCAGATTCTCATCAACATACTCAAATCCCTGTCATTAGATGCACCTTCCATAAAATGGTTCCAGTCCTACCTAGATAAAAGACAACAGGCAGTAATTTGGCATAAGACTATATCTACCCTCTAAACGGTTACCCTAGGTGTCCCTCAAGGGCCCATACTAGGACCTCTCCTCTTCTCCATATTTATTAATGACCTTCATCTAGCCATCCCCCAAGCCACATGCATACAATATGCTGATGACTCCACACTTATATGCTCAGCCAAATCCACATCTGAACTTCACTCTCTTACCCAGAAGGTATTTAACACAGTTGAACAATGGTTCACACAGCATTGCTTTTTTTTGAACCCCAAAAAACTAAACTCCTCCTCTTCAATCCTACTCACAAGTCTTCTCCTTTTGATTTCTCAGTTACATCCACCAATGGTACCATTATATCACCAGACCCAACCACCAAACTATTGGGTATCACCATTGATAACAATCTGAACTTTGACATCCATATCAACAATACTATAAAAACTGTCAGCAAAAAACTTGACTCTCTTTATTGGATTAAACCCTTCCTTTCCCCCACAGCCAGAACAACTATAGCTCACACTCATCTAATCTCTACACTCCTCTATGCTGCGCCCATTTTTACTAAGCTACCTAAAAATAACCTCAGCAAACTGGAAACTTCCTACAATAACATCGCTAGATTTGCAACAGGTAACCCTTTCAGAACCCACCATTGCATAAATATAAAGCAGCTAGGATGGCAGGAACTACAAAACCTGATTAAATTCCATCAACTAACCATTGCCCATAAAAGTCTTTATAAACCTTCCAGTGCTCCTATCTACCCTCATCACCCTATGTATACAAATCTGAAGTCCTTACGGTCTTCACTTCCAGTACTCCTAGTCTGTCTACCCTCATCACCCCATATACAAATCTGAAGTCCTTACAGTCTTCACACAAACTTCTTGTACACACCTCTAAACCTAACAGCAAGGCTGGGGATTCTCTCTTTTCCAATGCTGTCGGAAAAACCTGGAATCTTCTCCCCAGTGACCTTTCCTCTCTTCCCTCTTTATCACTCTTCAAAAACAGACTGAAACTTTTCCTTACAACACACTGGTTATGCCCCTCTACTAAACCTGACTAGGCATCTATCTATCTGTTTAAACTTAGCTCTGCATATCCCATACTACTCATGAACTGTTATATATTACTTTTTGACTACAAATACATACTCCCTCTAAAACTACACTGTGTCCAACCTCTGTGAATACTTTCTACTGAGGAATTTCTTTATTTTAATACAATTAACCAGTCTTCTTCTTTGATTTTATTTCTTTTTTTATGTATTATACCTGTATGTTGTATTGTATATGCATTCTTGCACTATAAGGATTTTTTTTTGTCCTCGCTGAATTTTCTGTTTTAACCTGGAATATGCATTGTATATAATGAATGTTGCTATTTAGTCGTTTTTTTTTTTGTTGCTTTTTCTTGTTTCTGTCTTGGAGCTTATCTCCCCGGGCCTCTACTGAAAATGGACATATATCCAGTTAGACTAGCCTGGTCAACAAATGTAAAATAAATAAATAAATAGTCATTTATATATTAAGTATTTAATGTCTACACACAGCAAAAACTGCAAGAAAAACTCAGCCAAACTAGTTTTCACTGTGTGAAAATCTTAAACATCATGTAATGGATGCCCAAGGGAATATGCAAATGAACCCTTAAGGGCATCAAGTGTTTCAGCTACATGACTTTTGTCCACTACTTTTTTAACTTTTATGTCTTTATGGTTACATTCAGGCTAATAAAGCCAAACTCAGCACCCTGCATAACGCTCACTGCTTCTGATTTCATAGAATCCTCCTAAGTTTGCCTCATATATTTAGTCTTCTTGTTCAGAAAAATGGATATTGATGTAAAATGTATTGCTCTATTAACTTTTTAAGTGAATTATGATAATATTTCCCTGTCTTTTGGTCTATGTTACCCCAGTTACATTGGTTTTGTCCAGAATTCTTGGGCAAAGAAATTAATAGGGACACACTCTCTCTCTCTCTCTGTCTCTCTCATACACACCGAGACACACACACACACACACACACACACACACACACACACACACACACACACACACACACACACACACACACACACACACACACACACACACACACACACACACACACACACACACACACACACACATCCACCCACTCACACACACACAGGCATCTTTCTAATGCACTTAAGTGCATTACTGTTACTTCCTCGGTTTACAATACATGGCTTTTTAAGTACATTAGTGTTACTTCCTTGGTTTACTGTACATGGCTTTTTAACTGCATTAGTGTTACTTCCTCGTTTTACTATACATGGCTTTTTAAGTGCATTAATGTTACTTCCTCGGTTTACTGTAAATGGCATTTTAAGTGCATTAGTGTTACTTCTTCAGTTTACTATACATGGCTTTTTAACTGCATTAGTGTTACTTCCTCGGTTTACTATACATGGCTTTTTAAGTGCATTAGTGTTACTTCCTCGGTTTACTATACATGGCTTTTTAACTGCATTAGTGTTACTTCCTCGATTTACTATACATGGCTTTTTAAGTGCATTAATGTTACTTCCTCGGTTTATTGTACATGGCTTTTTAAGTGCATTAGTGTTACTTCCTCGGTTTAGTGTACATGGCTTTTTAAGTGCATTAGTGTTACTTCCTCGGTTTACTATGCATAGCTTTTAAAGTGCATTCGTGTTACTTCCTCAGTTTACTATACATGGCTTTTTAAGTGCATTAATGTTACTTCCTCAGTTTATTATGCATGGCTTTTTAAGTGCATTAGTGTTACTTCCTCGGCTCCGGTTTTATCCCACATCCCAAAGACATGCTGCAGGTGGATTGGACACTCTAAATTGGCCCTAGGTGTGAGTGCATGTGTGTGTGCGTGTGTGTGTGTGTGTGTGTGTGTGTGTGTGTGTGTGTGTGTGTGTGTGTGTGTGTGTGTGTGTGTGTGCCTTCTGTGGAAGGTTGGGCACCGCACTGGCAACTTGACACTGTACAACTCCACTGCCAGTCATGAGCGGACAGGTGATCCGCAGTGGGGACCCCTAACTGGGAAAAAGCCGAAAGAAGAAGAAATGTTACTTCCTCGGTTTAGTATACATGGCTTTTTAAGTGCATTAGTGTTACTTCCACAGTTTTACTATACATGGCTTTTTAATTGCATTAATGTTACTTCCTCAGTTTACTATACATGGCTTTTTAAGTGCATTAGTGTTACCTCCTCGGTTTACTGTACATGGCTTTTTAACTGCATTAGTGTTACTTCCTTGGTTTACTGTTCATAGTTTTTTAAGTGCATTAGTGTTACTTCCTCGGTTTACTATACATGGCTTTTTAAGTGCATTAGTGTTACTTCCTCGGTTTACTATAAATGGATTTTTAAGTGCATTAATGTTACTTCCTCGGTTTACTTTACATGGCTTTTTAAGTGCATTAGTGTTACTTCCTCGGTTTACTATTCATGGCTTTTTAAGTGCATTAATGTTACTTCCTCGGTTTACTGTGCATGGCTTTTTAAGTGCATTAGTGTTACTTCTTCGGTTTACTATACATGGCTTTTTAAGTGCACTAGTGTTACTTCCTCTGTTTACTATACATGGCTTTTTAAGTGCATTAGTGTTACTTCCTCGGTTTTCTATACATGGCTTTTTAAGTGCATTAATGTTACTTCCTCGGTTTACTGTACATGCCTTTTTAAGTGCATTAATGTTACTTCCTCGGTTTACTATACATGGCTTTTTAAGTGCATTAATGTTACTTCCTCGGTTTACTGTACATGACTTTTTAAGTGCATTAGTGTTACTTCCTCAATTTACTATACATGGCTTTTTAAGTGCATTAGTGTTACTTCCTCGGTTTACTATACATGGCTTTTTAAGTGCATTAGTTTTACTTCCTCTGTTTACTATACATGGCTTTTTAAGTGCATTAGCGTTACTTCCTCGGTTTTCTATACATGGCTTTTTAAGTGCATTAATGTTACTTCCTCGGTTTACTGTACATGGCTTTTTCAGTGCATTAGTGTTAGTTCCTCGGTGTACTAAACATGTCTTTTGAAGTGCATTAATTCTACTTCCTCGGTTTACTATACATGACTTTTTAAGTGCATTAGTGTTACTTCCTTGGTTTATTATACATGGCTTTTTAAGTGCATTAGTGTTACTTCCTCGGTTTTCTATACATGGCTTTTTAAGTGCATTAATGTTACTTCCTCGGTTTACTGTACATGCCTTTTTAAGTGCATTAATGTTACTTCCTCGGTTTACTATACATGGCTTTTTAAGTGCATTAATGTTACTTCCTCGGTTTACTGTACATGGCTTTTTAAGTGCATTAGTGTTACTTCCTCAATTTACTATACATGGCTTTTTAAGTGCATTAGTTTTACTTCCTCTGTTTACTATACATGGCTTTTTAAGTGCATTAGTGTTACTTCCTCGGTTTTCTATACATGGCTTTTTAAGTGCATTAATGTTACTTCCTTGGTTTACTGTACATGGCTTTTTCAGTGCATTAGTGTTAGTTCCTCGGTGTACTAAACATGTCTTTTTAAGTGCATTAATTCTACTTCCTCGGTTTACTATACATGACTTTTTAAGTGCATTAGTGTTACTTCCTTGGTTTATTATACATGGCTTTTTAAGTGCATTAGTGTTACTTACTCGGTTTACTGTACATGGCTTTTTAAGTGCATTAGTGTTACTTCCTCGGTCTACTATACATAGCTTTTTAAGTGCATTAATGTTACTTCCTCGGTTTACTATACATGGCTTTTATTTTTTATTTATTTTACATTTGTTGACTGGGATTGTCCGACTGGATACATGTCCATTTTCAGCGGATGCCCGGGGAGAAAAGCTTCAGATGTAAATATAAAGACTATTACATATAAATGTAAAAATGCAAAACATTTGTTAAGATTAATCTATAAGATGTAAGTTTACATATTAGATAAAAAATCTTGTTTAATCTTTTTAAGACTCAAAGCAGTCATACTTCATCAGTTTAACAATTAATCCCTTGTTATTATGTTGTAGACAAAAACTTGGGATGTAGTCAAAGTAGAGGAAGACGACCTGTTGTATCATACAGGCATGTAGTATTAGTTAGTCTGGACTGGGGCATGGGCTCAGCCAGTGTAGTTTGAAGTGCTGTTTTAGGTTTTTCCTGAATTGCATTTGGGAGACTTTTGAAATAAGGTCAGCAGTAAGAGAGTTCTGAAATAAGGTCAGTAGTAAGGGAGTTCCGAAATAAGGTCAGTAGTAAGGGAGTTCCTATAATAAGGTCAGTAGTAAGGGAGTTCTGAAATAAGGTCAGCAGTAAGGGAGTTCTGAAATAAGGTCAGTAGTAAGAGAGTTCTGAAATAAGGTCAGTAGTAAGGGAGTTCCGAAATAAGGTCAGTAGTAAGGGAGTTCCGAAATAAGGTCAGTAGTAAGGGAGTTCTGAAATAAGGTCAGTAGTAAGGGAGTTCTGAAATAAGGTCAGTAGTAAGGGAGTTCCTATAATAAGGTCAGCAGTAAGGGAGTTCTGAAATAAGGTCAGTAGTAAGGGAGTTCCTATAATAAGGTCAGTAGTAAGGGAGTTCTGAAATAAGGTCAGCAGTAAGGGAGTTCCTATAATAAGGTCAGTAGTAAGGGAGTTCCTATAATAAGGTCAGCAGTAAGGGAGTTCTGAAATAAGGTCAGTAGTAAGGGAGTTCTGAAATAAGGTCAGCAGTAAGGGAGTTCCTATAATAAGGTCAGCAGTAAGGGAGTTCTGAAATAAGGTCAGTAGTAAGGGAGTTCTGAAATAAGGTCAGTAGTAAGGGAGTTCCTATAATAAGGTCAGTAGTAAGGGAGTTCTGAAATAAGGTCAGTAGTAAGGGAGTTCTGAAATAAGGTCAGCAGTAAGGGAGTTCCTATAATAAGGTCAGTAGTAAGGGAGTTCTGAAATAAGGTCAGCAGTAAGGGAGTTCTGAAATAAGGTCAGCAGTAAGGGAGTTCTGAAATAAGGTCAGCAGTAAGGGAGTTCTGAAATAAGGTCAGTAGTAAGGGAGTTCCTATAATAAGGTCAGCAGTAAGGGAGTGTTGAAATAAGGTCAGCAGTAAGGGAGTTCTGAAATAAGGTCAGCAGTAAGGGAGTTCCTATAATAAGGTCAGTAGTAAGGGAGTTCTGAAATAAGGTCAGTAGTAAGGGAGTTCTGAAATAAGGTCAGCAGTAAGGGAGTTCCTATAATAAGGTCAGCAGTAAGGGACTTCTGGAATAAGGTCAGCAGTAAGGGAGTTCCTATAATAAGGTCAGTAGTAAGGGAGTTCTGAAATAAGGTCAGTAGTAAGGGAGTTCTGAAATAAGGTCAGCAGTGAGGGAGTGTTGAAATAAGGTCAGTAGTAAGGGAGTTCTGAAATAAGGTCAGCAGTGAGGGAGTGTTGAAATAAGGTCAGCAGTAAGGGAGTTCCTATAATAAGGTCAGCAGTAAGGGAGTTCTGAAATAAGGTCAGTAGTAAGGGAGTTCTGAAATAAGGTCAGTAGTAAGGGAGTTCTGAAATAAGGTCAGCAGTAAGGGAGATCTGAAATAAGTTCAGCAGTAAGGGAGTTCCTATAATAAGGTCAGTAGTAAGGGAGTTCTGAAATAAGGTCAGCAGTAAGGGAGTTCCTATAATAAGGTCAGCAGTAAGGGAGTTTTGAAATAAGGTCAGCAGTAAGGGAGTTCCTATAATAAGGTCAGCAGTAAGGGAGTTCTGAAATAAGGTCAGTAGTAAGGGAGTTCCTATAAGAAGGTCAGTAGTAAGGGAGTTCTGAAATAAGGTCAGCAGTAAGGGAGTTCCTATAATAAGGTCAGCAGTAAGGGACTTCTGGAATAAGGTCAGCAGTAAGGGAGTTCTGAAATAAGGTCAGTAGTAAGGGAGTTCTGAAATAAGGTCAGTAGTAAGGGAGTTCTGAAATAAGGTCAATAGTAAGGGAGTTCCTATAATAAGGTCAGCAATAAGGGAGTTCTGAAATAAGGTCAGCAGTAAGGGAGTTCTGAAATAAGGTCAGTAGTAAGGGAGTTCCTATAATAAGGTCAGTAGTAAGGGAGTTCTGAAATAAGGTCAGCAGTAAGGGAGTTCTGAAATAAGGTCAGTAGTAAGGGAGTTTCTATAATAAGGTCAGTAGTGAGGGAGTTCTGAAATAAGGTCAGTAGTAAGGGAGTTCCAGGTTTTCCCACAAAGTTGGCAAACAGTGATTCCCCAGCTAAATTATTAGCTTTGGAATTTTGAACTAAGAGTTTGTCAGATGAGCGTAGTACCCTAAGGTTACTATAGGGAGTGATTAGGTTAGCGAGTGGGGATGTATTTTCAGGCTGATGAAGAATCTTATGAGCAACTATCAGTTGACTGACCAGAGGTAGATTAGGTAATTCAAGCCACCCTAAAGAGTTAAGGTTGAGACAATGATGGGTTCTGAAAACAGTTCCAGTGGCAAATCTGGCAATGTTATTATAGCAACTAGATAGCTTGTTAAGTTTAGTCCTGCTCAAGTTTGTAAATAAGGGTGAAGCATGAAGGAGGGTAGAGAGGAGGTGTGCTCGGGCAATGACAGTTCTAGTTACTGGAGTTAGGAAGGGCTTAATCCTATAGAGAGATCCAAGTTTTTTATTGACAGTCTTGATAGTTTGATTAAGGTGTGCATTGAACTTGAGGTTATTGTCAACTATTACTCCTAAGAGTTTGGTAGAGGGGTCAGGAGAAATAACGGTCCCATTGTTAGACCTAATATTAAAGGCTGGAAGGGGGTGTCTTCTGTTGTGGGAGAAAAGTAATAGTTTCATTTTATTAGGATTTAGTAAGAGTTGTCTGTTAAGGAGCCAGTCTTCTACTGTGTTAAAAGTGGTTTTGGAAACTATCTGAAGGTCACTGGGAGTGGTGGCCGAGCATATTAAAGTTGAATCATCTGCATATTGGACACAGATTGCATCTGGGATGACATTATGCAGATCATTAATAAAGATAGAAAATAAGAGAGGTCCCACTATAGATCCCTGGGAAACTCCCAGGGTGATGGGTAGTAAGACAGATAATTTGTCCTTCCATAAGGCAGCTTGGTGTCTACCATTTAGATATGATTGGAACCATTTGAGAGACTGGTTGTCAAGGGAGATGGTTTTTAGTGTTAGTATGAGAAGTTTATGGTTAACCATATCGAGGGCCTTTGAAAGATCCAGAAAGAGGGCAGAGGAGAGTTTGTTATTGTTCCGATTTTGGTTAAGGACTTTAGTAAAGGAGAGTAGGGCAGAGGTAGTGCTATGGAATGGTCTAAAGCCATGCTGAGTGTTAGTCAGGAGATTGTTCTTGATAAGGTAGCTCATGTGTTGTTTGTGAATACATTTTTGCATTATTTTTGCTAGGGGTGACAGGATAGCAATAGGTCTGTAGTTAGATAGTTCATTGGAGGTGCCCCCTTTATGGAGAGGTATTACACGGGATATCTTCCAGACAGCGGGTATGGTAGCCTCAGATATAGTTGTGTTAATCAGGATGGTGACTGGATAAGCTATGACTTCTGCTGCTTTTAGAAGGTACTCAGCAGGGAGTAGATCTGCAGATAGGGTGGTTGGTTTTAATTTCTTGAGTAGAGTTGTGATAAGTGAATTAGGAACTGGTTGGAAGTTAAAGGAGATTTGGGAGCAAGGTAAAGAATCAGTAGGGTTTGGGCATCCAGGTGGTAGTTGGCTAGCTAGCTACTGAATGGTTTCTGTAAAGAAGCTATTAAAGGCATTGGCTACTAATTCTGGAGGTTTTTGGTTTGTGACTGAGGGGGAATGAGTGGAGGACTGACCTGGGTGTAGGAGTTTGTTTACTCCTGCCCAAAATTTCTGAGGATGGTTTTGGTGCTTATGTTGTAGATGACAGTAGTAGTTTTTCTTATCTGTTATTATGTCTTATTTTGCATTATTCCTTAGTTGTTTATATCTAAGATGGTCAGCGGGAGCTTTTGTGGTATGCCATGTTATCCAGGCTTTGTTTCTAAGGGACATTTTTTGTCTGGTTTCTTTAGAGAGCCATGGGATGCCTCTTGTTTTCATTCTAATTAATCGAGTTGGTGCATGTATGTCAAGGATGGCTAGGAAATTGGTATTAAAGTAAGTTACGGCCTCTTCCAGTGGAAGATGCTTTAGAACTGACCGGTTGCATGCTTTGAGTTCATTTTTAAAACTAGCAAGCTTAAATTTCTTACTGTTCCTTATTGCTTTGTAAGTGGGTTGGTTAGGGACAGCTGCTTTGTGCCTGATTATATAGATAAGAAAGTGATCACTTATGTCATCAGGCAGGATCCCTGCCTTATACATATAGTGATCACTATTAATGAGTATGCAATCTAGGGTACTTTTTTATTGTTGGGTTTCCCGATTCTAATGGGGGAGGATATGACCTGCTTGAATCCGTAGAGGTTTACATGAAGGTTAGGGGGATCTGTAGAGCAAGAGTACCAATCTATATAAAAGTCGCCAAGCACAATCATTTCTTGGGGGTAGTTATCAGAAAGCCAGCAAAGAAAATCTTCAAGGAAGCTTGTGTTTATTACCTGGGGGGATATAGACACAGACATTTGTCTTTATTTATTTGTAGCTTAGTAATAAGGATTTCAGCACTATCTACTCAAGTTGTTTGTGGGGTGATGGATGCCATTTCCAGTGTACTTTTATATAGGAATGCTACCTCACCTCCTTTCTTAGTTGTGTGGTCCAGCCTTAGTATGTTGTAACCTGGAGGATTATTTCATTGTCTCTTGTTGCTAGTTTTAGCCAGGTCTCAGTGAGACATAGTATATCTGAGGAGAGAGTTTCCAAGAGGGCAGGAAGGTGATGGATCTTATTATTTAGACTTTTAATGTTTAGGTGACTAATCAGGAGAGAGTTAGTGGGTTTGTTTATGGTTACTAAGTTAGTGGAAGAAGAGGTATTGGTTATATTACTATTATAAGGAGATGGACCAGGGTTTGGGTGGATGTCTCCATCCATGGTTAGGTTGGATTGTAGTCTAAAAATGAGTTTTAGATATTTACGTATTAGACAATGGTATCTTTTAGTTTTATGGCTGGCCCTACTGGGTCTAGCAGGATAAAGGCATTTAGTATGTAAGGAATTAGTAGTGTATGAATATATTAAATAATCTAGAGTATTGGATTCCATCATGATAGTAGTTTGGGCACGAGGATGGTGGAAACCTAGGCAGCATTGATGTTCATAAGCAGTGAGAGTATAAGGGATAATTAGCAATGGGACCAGGGTAAAGATAACTAGATAGATGCACTTTTTAAGTGCATTAGTGTTACTTCCTCGGTTTACTATACATGGCTTTTAAGTGCATTAGTGTTACTTTCTCGGTTTACTATACATGGCTTTTTAAGTGCATTAGTGTTACTTCCTTGGTTTACTATACATGGCTTTTTAAGTGCATTAGTGTTACTTCCTCAGTTTACTATACATGGCTTTTTAAGTGCATTAGTGTTACTTCCTCGGTTTACTATACATGGCTTTTTAAGTGCATTAGTGTTACTTCCTCGGTTTACTATACATGGCTTTTTAAGTGCATTAGTGTTACTTCCTCGGTTTACTATACATGGCTTTTTAAGTACATTAGTGTTACTTCCTCGGTTTACTATACATGGCTTTTTAAGTGCATTAGTGTTACTTCCTCGGTTTACTATACATGGCTTTTTAAGTGCATTAGTGTTACTTCCTCGGTTTACTGTACATGGCTTTTTAAGTGCATTAGTGTTACTTCCTCGGTTTACTGTACATGGCTTTTTGTGCCATTGATACTGAGGGAAAACTAAAATAGCAGATCCTTTCTTGTAACTCCTCACTGCAGTTACTTTTGTTTTTCTTTTTTTAACAGCTGTCACTACGTGTGATTGAAAGCAACAAGGCAATTGTTTGTTTTCAGTCCATAATTCATGGCAGCTTAAAATGCATAATGAAGCCACTGACTTGATGCTAGAGGACATTCCTTGAACACCAATACCCTTTTGGAGAACATCTGTTAAACTAAAGAGTATTGCAGTTGCAATCTGCCCTTTATCTAAAGCTATACTAAAACATGCATCCATACAGCTCACAGTATAACAGAACGCAGACCTCCATTTTCAAGTCCTCACCACATAATAAGGAAGTGCTACTTGAGGAAACACAAGAAGAAAAAATCACATTAACAATCAAAGCTATCATTTTCAGCCAGATATGCAAGATAGGATCTTCTCCGTCTCTTCACTGATCAAAGCTCTTTATTAAGAAGCTCTTTGCACATGGTAATGTTTCCCTGACTTTTGGCCTATGTTACCCCAATTATGGGTTTACCTCAGCAGGTATGTAACTTAAACTTTTTTGCCTGCTGATGACCTTTCAGTTTATTTAACAAACCTAGATCAGTATCTTCCACAATCAAGGGACATTTTAAAACAATCTTGCAGTTTTAAAAGTTTATAAATAAGTGCCAACAATGAATTATAAATGTTAAATGTTGTTCTATATTAGACAGCAAGCAATAGTTTTTTAAGTCCGATAAAAAGAGCTTTAAATATCCAAATATTCATAGTTCTGACAAACTTTTTGAAATTTAAGAAATAGTTGCTCAGTAAGTGTAGAATTAAATTAAGCATGTTATTTTTACTGAAACAATCACACAGAGATTACAAACTCTACACACTGCCACGGGTTGTAAATGTAGCTCAAATGTTCTCCTCACTGCCTCCTGTAGGTCACCTTAGGTAAGTCACTGCTACATGAAAAGGAAATATTTTATTTATTTTTTTTATTTTATTTGCAGTTGGTTTACCAGGATAGTCCATTGGGCCTAAAAGAACCCGTTTTCAATGGAGTCCTGGGGAGAAAAGCTCCAAAAAAGAACAGACATACAGAATATGTACATACATTTAAAAAGCTCTTAATGCAAACTAACAGACAAGGTGGAAACACCAGAGCTAAGCTACTTATACAATGTAAAAGAGAATACAGTCATTGCTTTTGCATTTGAGGTACATTCAAAAATGCGAAATATTAGATAAAGTACAAAAATGAGAGGTGAGTTAGGGCATTAATGAGGTAGGATTATAGTGTGGTTAGATTTGAAGAAAGTGATAAGTATATAGGCTTTGTTGAGTAGGAAGTGAATGAATGGAGGATGAAGGATGAAGGGTTCCATATTTTTATGATGGATGGGAACAAGAGCATTCCCATTGGGATGTAAGATGAGTATGAAGAGATTTTTTGAACGAATAAAGATTAGAGATGGTACAAATGGATGGTGGGAGTGAGTTCCAAAGACGAGCTATGTTAAAGGATAGTAGGTTTTTGCCTGGGGGGCGTTTTGGTTTAAGTATTTCTAATAGGTTTTGATTGTTTGACCTTAAGACTCTATCAGGTAGGTGAAACTTAAAAGCAGAAGATAGGGAGGGACAAAGAGAGGGGTTGTTAATGAGCTTATGGGCTAGGGTAAGCTGAATGTAATTGAGCTGATGAGGAAGTTCAAGCCAATGTAGTTTTTGGAGAGAGGAACAGTGATGGGTGGATGACCTGTGGCCGTTGGCGAACTTGGCGGTTTTGTTGCAGCAAGAGGAAAGTTGTTTCTTAAGAGAGGACTGAATATTAGTTAGGAGAGGTGAACCATAGAGAAGGGAGGGAATAAGAAAGGAAGAAGACAGAGTGATTTTAGAGGTCTTTGTGAGGTATTGATTTTGACGGTAGAGCATACCCAGCTTTTGGTGGGTTTTTTAATATTTAGGTGTACGTGGGAGTTGAAATTAAGCTGGTTATCAATTTGAACACCAAGTAACTTAGTTTCAGATACGAGTTCTAGGGTTGATTTGTTTTGACTAGTGATCAGGAATTTGTTTGTATCAAAGGGAGTAGTTTTAGAGGGAGTAAATACCATGATTTTAGTTTTGGAGGCGTTGAGAGCAAGGTGGTTTATTTTCATCCAATGCTCAGTAATTGAGAAAGCTTCTTGTGTGAGCTTTAGAAGCTCAGGGGTAGATGTGGCAGAGCAGATAATGGTGGAATCATCAGCATATTGCATGATGTTAGAGAATGGGATAGATTTATGAAAATCGTTTATAAAAATGTTAAAGAGAAGAGGACCAAGTATGGAGCCTTGGGGAACCCCGGTGGGGGTACTAAGAAAAGAGGAAGTGGCCTTTTTCCATTTTACAGCTTGGTGTCTGTTAGATAGGTAGCTGGAGAACCAGTTCACAGAGGAGGAAGAAAGGTTAAGTTTGGAAAGTTTAGTTAATAGCAGGCTGTGCGAAATGGTATCAAAAGCCTTAGAAAGGTCAAGTAGTAGGGTAGAGACAATATGGCCGGAATCACGAGCTAAATATCTAACCCAAATCTAGAACACTATGTATCTGCAGGGTGATACAGTGATGCAGTGGTTACCATTATAGGTACATAGGTTCATAGGATGATACTAAGCCTAGCCAGAGTATGTTTGGCTTTCGCCACCCTTTTAGATTAGTTGACTGTGCCTCTGTATAGTAGGTTACAGAAGGTAGCCCTTTTAAGGTTTGTTTACTGTACCTCTGTCAAGCAGTGACACAGAAGAGATCCCAGGGGTAAACTTACGATCTCCCATCCATTCATCAAGATTTCTCTTGAAGAGGGTCAGTGAGGAGCTCTGCCTGATATGGATTGGGATTTTGTTCCAGAGTGAGGGGAGCCTCTGGGATATGAATCTGTCCCTCCAGCATGTCCTATTTATTTCTGTGCTGAGGTTCAGGTCCCTGGAGCATGTAGCTCTAAGGGATTTAGATTTTCTAAGGTGAAGCATGTCCATTAATTCTGGGTTGGACATGGCTTTATACGTCAGACACAGATCGCCTCTGAGTAGGCGGTACGCAACTGAGTATAGCTGGAGTTTCTTTAGCCGAACTGCATAGGGCATCTGTTTGAGCCCCTTGATCCTCTTGGTGAGATACTTTTGGGGTCTTTCCAGTTGCTGAAGGTGTCGGGTAAGGTACATCCCAAACGGGGCATTGTACTCAATTATGGGCCTGATAAGTGATAAGTAGAGGGGCACAATGACCTCTCTTGATCTAGATGTGAACCCTTTCATGATAAGGTGGGCTATATAGAAGGTCTTTCCAACCACTTTGGCAACATGATTGTCAAAGGAGAGATTGCTATCTACTTTGGTCCCCAAGTCCCTAATTACTTCTTCCATACTTAATGGATTACCACCTATGTGGTAATTTGTGGGCACTTTGTTTTTTCCAAAGGGGATGACTATGCACTTTTTGGCATTTAGCTTTAGGCCATGGCTCTGGCACCAGTTATCCGTCTCTGTGAGACCCTTTTGGAGGATGCTTGTGTCAGTCGGAGAGTTGATTATAACACCCAGTTTGCAGTCATCTGCGAACTTGGTCAGCCATAGTCCACCCATGTTAGCCTGTACCTCGGAGAAATATATACCGAACAAGAGAGGTCCCAGGACTGAGCCTTGTGGGACAGCACTTGTAACTGGATTAGAGTCTGACATGGCACCTGCTATTCTGACCATGTGGATTCTATCCCTGAGCCAGTTTGCAACCCATCTTGTGACATAGGGGTTGATATTTAAGCTGGTGAGCTTATTTATGATGCCTGAGTGGGGTATTGTGTCAAAGGCCTTTGTGAGGTCCAGGTAGGCTGTGTGGACTACTTTCCCTGGCTTTGGTAACTGTTTCAAAGAAGTCAACCAGGTTCAAACGGCAAGATCTGCCCTTAACGAAGCCGAATTGGGTAGGATCCAGTGTCTGGAGGTTCCTCATGTCTTTGTTTATGATTTCCATGATAATACATTCCATAGCTTTGCAGACCAGGCTAGTCAGGTTTATAGGGCGATAGTTTCTGGGGTCTGTTGTGGCACCACCTTTGTGGAGTGGGACCACTGTTGCTGTACACCATTCCTTGGGAACATATCCTGTAGTAAGGCTGACATTGAACAGTGACTTTATATGAGGGTTTAGTTCTTCTTAGAGCTCGTGTAAGACGCAGCCCGGGACACCGTCTGGTCCCATTGATGCTGTGTTTTTTGCTTTGGAGAGGGCAGCTCTCACCTGTGCATCTGTGATCTCAGGAAGGCTACACTCTGTTGGGATAGACATTTGCTCTTTTGTGGGGGGTGGAGTTTGCACTAAACCTTTCTGCCAGGATGTTGGCAATGTCTGTGAGTTCAGTGAATTTTTGGTAATTTTGCACTAACTCAGAGCATATCTGGGAGTTACCTCCCAGGTTTCTGACATAACTAAAGAAGGCCTTGTGATTATCTTTAGTGTCTTGTGCAATTTTTCTTTCAAAGCTGGCCTTAGAAGATTTTATGAGGGATCGTAGTTTCTTGCTAGTACTGATCAGTGATGCCTTCCCTTTTTGGGATTTTGCTCTGCCATGTAGTAGCTTTCTCCTTCTGTTGTATAGCTTATTTATGGCCAGGGTCCACCAGACAGGTCTCTTGCCTTTGGAGGAGTGAGTCTTGGTTTTATTTGGGATAGCATGCTCCATGCATTCCTGTAGGTGTCCATAGAATGCTTTTGTAAAGGATTCTGCATTTTGGGCCGTATTGTCCACTGGCCCGGGGGCTTTGAAGGATTCCACCTCAGTTTTGAGAAGTGTGAAGTTTGCTTTTGAGAAGTTCTTCACCGTGGTTTCCTTGGCTAGGGGTGGGGATGAAATATGGATGTTCAGTGAGATTTGTTTATGGTCTGATCTTACCAATGAGGAGTATACCTCTGGTGTAGAACATAGAGACCCCATGTTGGTGATGACCAGATCCAGTATGTTTTTCCCTCTTGTGGGAGTGGTGACCAGTTGTTCCATAGCATTTGAGTTTATAAATTCTAGGAACCATTGGGCAAGGGTGTTTGGGCTTGAGTAGTTTTCCCATTCGATGTTTGGGTAGTTAAAGTCACCCAATATAATAGTGTTTGGAGAGACCTTCATATTCTCCAGTGTTCTCAGGAAAGCTGAGTGAGGTTCCTGTGTTTGGGGGGTGGTCTGTAGCAGGCTACAAACTGAAAGGCAGTTTTGCCCACTGTTAGTTGCATATGGATGGTCTCTGAAGCTTCGTGCAGTGCCACTAGCCTGAATGTGTGGGTATCTTTGATAAATATGGATACTTCCCCTCCTTTTGTGGTTAGGTCTGAGTTTTGGGGCTGGAAAGCATGGTATGAAGTATAGCCTGGTAGTGCTGGGGTGCTCTCGGAAGCCTTGAACCAGGTTTCTGTTACTGCACATATATCGATATTCTCCATACTGAGGAGAGTCTCGAGTGCATGCATCTTAAGGTTTAGACTTCTGGCGTTGAGCAGCATTACCCTTAGTTTTTTTTTCTTTGTGTTGTCTATGGGGGTGGGTTTGTCTTTTGAGCCTTGCCTAAAAAAGGCACTATGGGGGAGGCAAGAGCCTTAGCCAGTATTCGAAAACCCAGGGGTGACAGGTGCAAGCTATCCCTAGCGAAGCAATGTGGCTTGTCGAGCATGTCATCCCAGGCTAACAGACACTGGATCCCCGTTGAATGACACCAATACTTTAGCCAATTGTTAAAATTGATCATTTTGTCTTTATACTGTGGCATCATTCTTGGTGAGGGTAAGATGCTACTCAAGGTCAGGGTCATACCGGCCTGGGCTACATGATCAAAGTGCTCCTGTATGTCTTTTTTCATGTAGTCCAGGGAGGTATGTGTCAGGTCATTCACACCAGCATGGACAATGACGGAGTCATACTTGTACTTGCTTTGGAGTGACCTGAGTGCTTGTTTTATGTGGCAGATCCTGGCACCTGACAGGCAGCTTACAGTGACCTTCTCCTTGTTCAGCCTGGTGAGTGGGACGTCAGTGTGTCTGACAATAGAGTCACCTATTACAAGTGTATTAGGTGTGTTGTTTAGCCTTAAGGGCTGTGACTGTGTGGCACACTGACTTTGTGAGCTATGTGCAACGTGGATATTGTTTCGTGGTAGGTGTTGCTTGGATGTCTGCTTTGGAGGTCTCTGCTGCTTAGGCAGATTTTTATTTAGAGCCTCCGAGTATGTTTTTGTGTGTTTATGTGTTTGGTTTGCTGATGCGATAGGTCTATGTGAGACTGGATTTGTGGTGTGTGTGGTTACCATCTCCTCCTGACAGGCTGTGCCAGTACTGGGTTGAGAGAGCTTAGCCTCCAGTTTGGCTATATAGTTGCATCTCTCACATATATTTGAGCTTGTTGGGAGGAGGAGAGGGTGGTCTGTATACATAAGGCAGTTGTAACATTGCCTCAAGATTCCCAGATTCATCAGCTGGACTGGAGAGTAAATTCGAAACTGACCTTTGGACATGCCTGAATAATATAGGGAACTACTTATTGACTGATCAGAAAGAACCAATAGGGAGCAAGTGCTTTGAAGGAGTATAAGAAGATGTATTGCTTTAGTTTGTGTTTACCTATGAGATTACTTATACGAGCAAGTGCAGGGCTTTAGAATGAGAATAGAGTGCTTAATTTGAGATTTAGAGCAGTTCTAAGGGAAAAAAGTGAAGAGTAGACTTTGTGGAGCCGGGAATAGTTTAAGCTTGTTTAAGCGGCACTGCCTGACGCTGCTCTGTGTGCAAGACCACGCTAAAAGAGGGTTGCAGGGTTTTAAGAGATAGAGATCAAGGAGTTTAGAATTGACCCAAAATGGCCAATAAAACTACAGCTTCTAGGCAGTAACCACTCCTCTAGGGACAGGCAGGCTGTTCAGTGTTAACCACTCCCACTGGTGAACACAGAGACTTCCCTTTAGCCCAAGCAAGCACTGGCCTCCAAGAAACTTACAAACAGTTCAGAACAGCAAATCTGTAACTGAACTTTCTTAAATTTCAGAAAGTGGGAAAAAAAGCAAGATATTTTGCTTGTTTTGCTTTTTTGTTTTAGTTTAAAGGTAGCAGAGATACACAAATAGCAAAATAATCACAACAGTGCAATAAATGACCCCACACTTGAGCGCTAGGCCAAAGTCAAGTAAAATGCAGTTTTAAGAGAAAAAAACGATTTTAAATTGTGCAAAACAGGAAATGCAGTAAACAGGCTCTAGATGTGTTCTAAATACTGTTTCTAATACATATATAAACTTTAGCAAGCTGGAAAACGCCGAAAAGTAGGCAGCAAAGCAGTAATTCTTAACGAAAAAGCAGAAGAAAATACTTAAAATCTCAAAAGTGGCTCCTTTCTCCTCTCAGCGTTTCCTCCTCTTGGTAGGTGCTTCAGCAACAACTAACAAGCCTGGAAAGATGCCAAAACTACAGGCAGCAGGGTTTTAAGAGAGAGAGATCGAGGAGTTTGGAATTGACCCAAAATGGCCAATAAAACTACAGCTTCTAGGCAGTAACCACTCCTCCAAGGACAGGCAGGCTGTTCAGTGTTAATCACTGCCACTGGTGAACACAGAGACTTCCCTTTAGTCCAAGCAAGCACTGGCCTCCAAGAAACTTACAAACAGGTCAGAACAGCAAATCTGTAACTGAACTTTCTTAAATTTCAGAAAGTGGGAAAAAAGTAAGTTTTTTTTTTCTTTTTTGTTTTAGCTTAAAGGTAGCAGAGATACACAAGTAGCAAAATAATCACAACAGTGCAATAAATGACCCCACACTTGAGTGCTAGGCCAAAGTCAGGTAAAATGCAGTTTTAAGAGAAAAAAAATATTTTAAATTAAGTGTAACACAGGAAAGGCAGTAAACAGGCTCTAGATGTGTTCTAAATACTGTTTCTAATACATATATAAACTCAGATATAAACTTAGAGCCTTAAAATGCTTAGCCCTGTGGTTTAGGTTCTGGCTGGGATGCCTTATGTGCAGAATTTGCATATTTATTTATTTATTTTAAGTTGGTTTTCTTTATCAGCTTCATCCGAATGGTTTTAGTCAAGAAACCAACTTTAAGTGGAGGCCCGGAGAGAAAAGCTTTGACATATTGCAAACATTTTTAAACAAGACATTCAGTAATGTACATGAATAGATGTTAAATAATATACATGAACAATTATATATACATTTGCTAATTAGATTACATTCATAGGAAAACAGTGGAAACTATTACGGTATAAACGGTACTTATGCATTAGGAGATGTGGAGCATTGATCATGTGATGAGTTGTATTAGTGGGTTTGTCAAACAAATAATAGATCGTGTGATTAGTGCTCAGAATTTCAAAGAAATGGTGGTGAGACAAGGGACTAGATAAGGCAGAAAATGTTTATATTGCAGATAAAAAGCAGGATGTAAAGCAAGTTTGTAGACAATATCTATGCACTGACGTCCCTCAAGGATCTATACTATCTATATATGCATGTATTAGTATAGAGTTGGAGTGAGCAGTGTCCCAAAACAATGAATATTGTTAGCAGATGTTAGTAAAACTACTCTGGTATTGGTGATGACTGGTTATGGGGCAAAGGATTCTGAAATAAGAGAAATAGTTTGACAATATGACAAGCAGACATTAACAGTGGTATTTATCCTAGTGTTGTACAGGAGCAGATCCATTAATTTGACAGGTGACACTTTAACTGTGTTTTAAATGAGTTTCCATTATGAATGGATTTCAGTGCTAGTGGGATGTGGTTCCATAGTTTAGCTATACTGTTTGAATACAGAAAGTCACCTGCAGCTTTAGATGATTGGGTTACAGTGATTAGTCATTTTTCTCTAGAGTTAAAACTCTTCTGTAGGAGTAGTGTTGTAGTAACCTGTTAAGGGCTGAGCAATTTTCTGGCTTATAGAGAAGTCTGTATATTGTAGTTAGCTGAGAAAGAACTAGATTTAATTCTCTGAGGGCTAAGTAGCAGTGTGTTCTATTATTATAGTTCATTGCAAGTGTGTGTATTTTATTATAACATTTCTTATGTTTGGCAGTTGTGAGATCTGAGGGTTAGTGAAATCCAAGGCAGCATAGCGGACAGATGGTACTAAGAAAGTAGAGGTCATATGTCTTCTAGCTATGTCAGTGAGGTATTTTCTACTCTGTATAATGTACCTAGTTTTTTATGTGTTTCTTTAACTGCGTGCGATACATGGAAGTCAAATTTCAACTGATCATTCATGACGACGTCCAGTAATTTTGGATACTTTAGTTGTGCTATCATGGTGTTTTTGGCAGAGACAATAGTGAATAGTGAATAGTGAATAGTGCTCCTTTAGGCAGAAATGCATTATTGGCATGGAGAACAGTAATTCTTAGGGTTTAGAGGTAGTTGTGAATTGCTTATCCATGTTTTAATCATTAAGAAGTATTGTTGTATAAGGTCTTTAAGTTTAGAGAAAGATTTGGCAGAACAGATTAGCATATTGAACTAAGGTGGCATTTTTTGTAGCAGTGTGGTCATTGATGACGATGTTAAAAAGTGCAGGGCTTAGTACAGATCCTTGTGGAACATCAATACTTAATGGCAACAAAGTGGCGAAATCTTTTTTTCCATTTCATTGCTTGCTGTCTGTTTGAGACGTGGCTGTGGAACCACTGCAGTGAAGAGTTGGCGAGCCCTAAGGCTGAGAGTTTATGTACGAGTTTCTAGCGTGAGACAGTATCAAACGTTTTTGGTAATTCTAAGAAGATGGTGGAGACTAGGCTTCTGGCATTTCTGTGGATGTTGACAGTATTAACAAAATTCAGCAAACCAATAGTTGTGTTGTGATGAGGGCAGAAACTGTGGTGGGCTGAAGACAGAAGCTGGTTACTTATTAGATACTTGAGAAGTTGTGTGTAAATAACTTTTTATAATATTTTTGATAGGGGAGATAAAACAGCAATTGGTATATAGTTTGAAAGATCTGTATTTATTCCACCCTTGAGCAGTGGACTAATGAATGATTTTTTTCCATAGATATCGGACTTTATTTTCAGATATGGACCAATTTATCAGAATTAAAACTGAATATGCAACAGCCTCAGCTGCTACTTTAATATATTTGGCAGATAGTTTCTCAGTGGCAGTTGAAGGAGGCTTTAATATTTTGAGATATTTCTAGTAGTATCTGTCGGAACTGGTCGGAAGAAGAAATGCCGAAGGAGGTAATTTAATTGAACAGGAACTTCAAGAGCTTGATTAATCACTTGGCTGGGTAATGACTGTGCCATCTGTATAAAGTGGGTATTAAACTGGTTGGCTACAGCATCACTTTGCTTCTGTGTTTTGGGTGTTGGCTATGCAGCTTATCCTGGATTTAAACAATTTATTGATTTAGGCCAAAAACAGTTTGAGATTATTTATGGGTATGTTCCACTAGGCTGAGTAGTAAGTTTCTTATCTATGGTGATAAGTTATTTTGTTAGGTTACCTTTCATAATTTGTATCTGTTTCTTGAGTTGTTTAGTTACTAAGGATAGCAAAGGGGTAGGGTTGGCTCTGATTCGTTTTATTCTAAGTGGGGCTTTGTGTTTAGAACATCTATAAATATTTCATTCAACTCAGAAGACAGCATCATCTATGGAAAGAGTCTTTAGTGACTCCTAGTAAGGAGCTGCTCTGCATTAATAAAAGTATCTTTATGAAAAGTAGTAAGTTTTCTTACCAGGCTGCAATAATGTTTCTCTGGGGCTGTTGCTTTGGTATCTTAATGGTATAATTGGTAGGGCATCACTTACGCTGTCTGACAGAGTTCCATGGGAAGATATTTTATTTGCATAGGATGTTTGGATCCAATCAAGGGTTGATTGTTTGGCTGTCCTTAGTTATATCTAAAAATACTAACAATACCTGTAATTATAGCACCCCCACCTTAGAACGTATAGAGTTTTATATGTAGTACTCCCATCAACATCTTCCCCCCCTTCCCACCACTTTTCCCTTCACATCACTTTCACTCTATATCACCTCAATAGCATCTTCCTCTCACTTCTCCCACTTAACTACTATCTTCTGAAAAACTTAGTCTTCTATAATACTCGACTATCTCCCCCCCTCACATTTTTTTCTTTAAAAAAAGTAAAAGCTCCTGGCACTATTTAAATTCTCTGTAATACATAATGCAACATGGAAACCTATCTATATATGTTATTATAATCTAATGTAGAAACTTTGTTGGATTGCTACTAGCTAGATTGTAACATTGTTATTTCAGAAAATTTAAATGCATGTTTTTCTAATACTTAATGCCTATGTTTTCAAATGTCAAAATTTGTGGAGTTTTTCCACCAGGGCTTCATCTGAAAATAGGTAATGCCCAGATGGAGTATCCAGATCAACAAAAGCAATCAGTCAATCAATCAATCAATCAATCAATCAATCAATCAATCAAATCAATCAATCTGTTGGTATGATAAGTTGGGTGAACTTGTATAGATATATGTTATCAGCTGAATGTTCAGATAGTATGTTTTGCTAATTTGCATTAACATCGTCTAATATTATGATTGCATGAGAGATTTTTGAAGAGGCTCAGAAGAGAATATCTGCCAGTGTTTAAGCATTGTTATCTGGGATACATATCTACCAATGTCTGCGTTTAGCTTGTGAGTGTTTAGTGTTGCATGCTTAGTATTATTGTATTGGAAAAGTCGGCAGGGTGTGGGGGAAAAGGGAGTTATCTTGTATGTTTTTTGTAGAAAACAGTAACACCACCAGATTTTTGTTGGTTCTGTCTAATCAGATAATGTTATAGCCTGGAGGGGCGACTTCTTCATTTTTCCCTAGTGAATCTCGGTTTCTGTGATGACAAAGATTCTGTCTGGAGTATGTAGTGCTGTCCATATTAGTACTTCAGGGATTTTATTATAAATATTTTGTAAAATGGAATGATTAAAAATGAAGGCCAGGGGGGACTGTGGGTAAGGTGTTAGCGATAAAGGAGTTGATAGGGATATGCTGTCTGGTGCTTGAATATGCTGACTTGGGTCTAAGTTTGGGTGGGTCTCACCACTAAGTTTTATGGTTATATAGATATGATAGTACAGGTAGAGGCATTTTTGCTTGATTTTATGTTTAATGCCCAATTTGTGAGTAAACGCTTGTTGCTTTTGATAAGTATACTTAAACAGTAGGCTATATGAGTTCTGATATAGACAGGGTGTGATTAGGAGATGAGGTTTAGAAGTATTTTGCTAGGAGGATACAATGTAAGAGTTTTGTTGGAATTCTGAGGGTAATGGATGTTGGTAGGATGTTAAGTGTGGAAAGAGGACAAGAGGCACTAGTATGAGGAACTGTAAGAGAAACGTTTTTGAAATGATAGAAAAAGAGGAGCTTGAAGGGTACAGAATAAGGCTGTAGTTAAGATTGGAAGCAGGGAGGGTTTTTTTGGGAAAAGGTAGAAGTCTTATCATACAATCTCTACATGGGTTTTCACTGGGTTTTCCGATTTCCTCCCACATCTAAACAAAGATGCATGTAAGAATGATTGTGACGTGTTAGTAAACCCCAATGTGTGTGCAGCCATGTAGCCAAGACCACAGTAATGCCAGTCTGTCACCTACCAGTAATGCATTTTGACCCTTGAGTACCTTCTGAAGCATTCATTTCCAGGTTGAAAGTGGCTGATATGTTGTTATCTTGCTTAACATTATATACTCTCACTAAAGTGTCTTGTGCACTATAACCCTGTGGGACTACATGTTGCATTATATTCTGCTCCCTGGCACATAGAATCATCTATTTTGGTTGTACAGTACTCTCTAAATGTCCATTAGTGCATAACTAATCTAAGGGGGCAGCAAAAGCCAACACAATTTCGGCTTGGCTTATAAATGCCTTCAGGCAGATAGCCTAACATGTACCTATGAACATATGAACCTATGAACTATGTTTGCTATACACCCAGTACAATAAAATGCCCCCCACAAATGCCCTTTGATTTGCAGATGTGTGGGTGCACAGCCGTAGCCTGCTTTGCACCTCAGAATAGTAATATCTCTTCCACCTGAGCAACTGATGTATGAAAAACATGGAGGGGGTACACAGCTACCATTTGCTGTGCACCTTGGGTCAAAATATGTTCCTCCTAAGTGTCTTATATATATTGTAGCCATGTGGGGATACACAGATGAACCCTGCTGTGTAGCTCTAAAGCACTGCACAATTCCAACTGATCGCCAGTAATGCTCAATGTCCCCTTTGCACATGTGATACACAGAGTATCACCACTTCTTTCCATCCTTCTCAATGGCTTACCTGTGAGGCCTGCCCCAAAGATGACACACAAACACACACATGCTTACACTCACAAGCACACTGAGCTGATTCACACTGTGAACAGCAACTCTTACTTTTACCTATAAATTACAGACGAATGAGTTTTAGAAGTATTCTCTTCTCAATAAAGTGAGCATACTAACATCTCTGCAAACTAGAAACACTGAACATCAGTGGTCTCAAAACTATAACACTTTCAGAAGGATATCAGCAAATAAAACTTTAATATGATGTGTAACTTTCATTAACATGATGTTTTCCGTATAAATTTAAGGTACTATTATGCATACTATCTCTGAAGTAATGCACAGTCTTCTTAAATGTAACGAGAAGGCAAACATCTTTACACGTGCCTCCTTAGTGACGGGCAAAACCAGAGGACGAAACCCTCACTGCAAGTCATAAATAGTGCTAGCAGTTCAGACTGCTGAATTAGCTAACATTATTCTGTAACTCATTTCTTCAGGTTTCTCCAAGCCTGCTTTTTTCTCTTCCATATGATACTATAATGATACAAAAGAGAGGCCAAAAGTAATACAATGTATTTTTTAATATAATAAAGCACAGATGGGCAGTGTAGCTCTCTTCTAGTGCATTAAAATTATACCATCTGCTTAGTACCAAATGCAAACATTTATAAATTAGCTAACTATAATACCCTGACCATTTGGAAAGCAAATGATTTCTTTATAACTTAGACCAACATGTCTTTGAAGCAAATGCCAAAATCCTAATTAGGTAATACCGATCAATGCAATAAGCTTACCTTACGTCTTTGTATATATAACGCCCTGAAAGTTTACCTTGTTCATTTGATTTTGCATGTCTAGCACTACCTGTTAAGACTCTCACAACCACAGATTGTAAAACAGTTTGATAACTGGGTTCACAGGTTACTACTAGGCTATAGATCCAGAGGACCATTAGTAGCCTGGCCACATTACCTAATATTGTAGGTACCTGTTGACATCAATAATTTATACCTAATTTCAAACCCTTTCAGTGAGGGCTTCAGGGGCAATACCCTGTTTACAAAATGTGACATTCTTCCCTACATTAACATTGATTTTAAAGATTTACTTGCCTTACACTGTGTCTTTAAAAAAAAATAATGCTCTAAAAAACATTTTTGGAACAATTGGTTATACAGACTACAGAGCCAAAGCAATTTGGAAGAGCCAGTAGCTAGAATAAGAAAATGAAATTCATTCTGATATCACGTGAAGAAGCATTGACTATCACCATATACCCCCCGAAACAAAAAAAACATACTGCTGAAATGCTGTGATTTAGACAAAAGGCTATGATTTTTGGAGACACATCTGCCCTTTATCTTCCTACATTTACTGATGTACCTCATAAAGTTAGACCTCTTTATAGGTACATACAGTACCTTATTAAACAAATAAACTAAGCCTATATAAAGGTTTCCATCTATATAGTGCCTGTATATAAAGATGTTCTATACTGAAAAATAAGAAGGGCACCCCTTTCCTGAGCCTTTGCTATGACTGTTACAGGCCAATGCTCTGCTCTGATGTTTAATGCTCAAGGGTTGACAGGTATAAACTAAAGTTTTCAAAGATAAGTCAAAAATTCCATACTAAGAAATTTCTGTGTAAGACATCAGGCAGTCATCCATGCAAAACTAAATAAAGAACATGAATGCTATAAGTCATCCATGCAAAACTAAATAAAGAACATGAATGCTATAATGGCGACACACATCATGTGTGTGTGTGTGTGTGTGTGTGTGTGTGTGTGTGTGTGTGTGTGTGCGCATATATGTGGACATGTGAGCATGTGTGTAAGACTATGTGTGGGTGTTAAGTCTTAATAATGGGCACTCACCCTAACCACCTTAACCCTGTCTCTTCCCCCTACCTTAACCCAATAACTTACCTTAATAACCTTCCTGTAATGCAGCCACTATTCAGATGAATTTGAGGTGAGTATTACTGGGGGAGGGGGGGCTTATTGTGAAGATCGCAGAAGGAAATAGTTTTCCTTTCCTGATCTTATGTTCTTTCAATATTTAGGACATTTGCTATTATGTACTTTTGAACTTCTCAATGCCAGTATTTTACAGTATTTTATAACAGTATTTTATGTTCGACATTAAATATGTTCAATCATAAATAATATATTCATACAGATAGATACATAGACAGATGTAGACGTAGACACAGATATAGATACAGTAGATAGCTATGTATTTATAAATATATATATATATATATATATATATATATATATATATATATATGTCATTTGGTCTAAAAAATCATTGAAAATAGATATCACTGAATCACATTTCAGGCAACTTTTCACATGCAGCAAAAGTTTGGGGTAGCAATGCTCCCAGCGCCTCTCATTCCTCCGTCACTTAAATGTACTTTCGCTCCAGGTCCACCAGTATACAGCCTTGAAGAAAAGAGAAAACATCACACACAGTGCATCATAGCCAGTGTGCAAACACAAGCTTCTACAGATGGGGATAAAATATGACAGTGGATATTGGTGAAGTGTAAATGGGAACTCTACACTAATTTAGCTTGTAATTGTTATGACCCTAAGGTCCCACACTGCAACAGCTGTCCATAGCCTGATATGGTTTTCCTTCAATTGTGATTCAAGCAAATGTGTTTTCAACAAATGTGCATTCAGTGAGGTTTTTCAATGATTTGTGATTCAGTGAAATCTCTCTCTCTCTCTCTCGATATATATATATATATATATATATATATATATATATATATATATATATATATATATATACACACACACACACACACATATATATATATATATATATATATATATATATATATATATATATATATACGGGTCTACTTCATATGATCGATAGCTTATATGATCGACAAACTATTCAGAGAGACCAAAACACCTAAAGCTCAAAACACCAAAAACTCATTTGATCGAAACTCATAAAATTGGCACATGAAATTCAAAGCATTATGCTCTTCCCCCACTGTAGCGTGACCCTGGAGTTAGAATAAATAGTTAGGGGAGGTGTGGGGGGCACAGCCCCCCACATTATTTAGATAGATGTTATCATTTCTGTTATCAGTATCTATGTGTATGTTTAAAATTTATAACATATGTAGGGGGCTGTGGCCCCCACACCCCCTAACTATTTATTCTAACTCCAGGGTCGCGCTACAGTGGGGAAAGGGCATAATGCTTTGAATTTCATGTGTCGATGTTATGAGTTTTGATCAAATGAGTTTCCGGTGTTTTGAGCTTTAGGTATTTTGGTGTCGGTGAAATGAGTGTTGATCATATGAGGCGTTGATCATATGAAGTAGACCCATATATAGATATATATGTGTGTGTGTATCATATAAACCAAGATTATAAAGGTCACCCAGACAAGCCATTGAACATGCACATTTTGGCCTTTTTATTGACTTTATCAGTACAGCATAAATGGCTAGTTTAGCTATACTTCAGAAAAACAGCTTCTTTAAACCCTATAATGTTTATGGGCATTAACTTTGATGATGAGGTCTGAATCTGCAGGGCTTGGCCAGGACTTAGTAATGATTTCACAAGCACTAGACATCAGATACATGTGAATATTTCAACATACTCGAATGTCAAATGATGTAAGGTCAAAACCATATCATCAAATCGGAAACTTACTGTGTGTATGATCATAGTACAGTAGGGATTGAGGTATTGGCTCTTTCTCTTCTCTAATGCAATCGTGGAGTTAGTATATATATTTATATATATATATATATATATATATATATATATATATATATATATATATATATATATAGGTTCATAGGTTCATAGGTTTATACTAGGCTATCTGCCCTAAGGCATTTATAAGCCTAGCCCAAATTTTTGTGGCTTACGCCACCCCTTATATGAAAAAATACTGTGCCCATTAGTTTGTTGTGCCTCTGTCCAGCAGTGACACAGAGATGATTCCCGGGTAAACCTACGATCTCCCATCCACAGGTCTAGATTTCTCTTGAACAGAGTCAGCGAGGTGCTCTGCCTCACATGGACCGGGATTTTATTCCACAGCATAGGGAGTCTCTGAGTGATAAATCTATCCCTCCAGCACATCCTATTTATATCCGTGCTAAGGTTTAAGTCGCTTGCTCTAGTGGTTTTGGTGGATTTGGATTTTTTGAGGTGGAGCATGTCCATTAATTCCGGGTTGGACATGGCCTTGTATGTCAGGCACATGTCACCTCTGAGCAGACGGTATGCGACTGAATAGAGCTGGAGTTTCTTCAATCTGGCAGCATATGACAGATTTTGGAGTCCCTTTATCCTTTTGGTGAGGAACTTTTGGGGTCTCTCCAATTGCTGCAGATGTCGGGTGAGATACATCCCGAATGGGGCATTGTACTCGATCATTGGTCTGATAAGTGAAGAGTACAGGGGAACAATTACCTCACTAGATCTGGATATGAATCCCTTCATGATCAGGTGGGCAATGTAGAAGGTCTTTCTAACCACTTTAGCAACGTGAGTGTCAAAAGAAAGGCCACTGTCAACCTGGGTCCCCAGGTCCCTGATTACCTCTTCTGTGCTTAGTGGATTGCCACCTATATGGTAGCTTGGGGTTACCTTGTTTTTCCTGAAGGGTATGACTATACATTTTTTGGTGTTTAACTTCAGGCCATGGCTCTGGCACCAGCTATTTGTTTCCGTGAGTCCCTTCTGAAGGATATCCCTGTCCGATGCACTTTCCACTATGGCGCCCAGTTTGCAGTCATCTGCAAACTTTGTCAGCCAAAGTCCTCCCATGTTGGCCTGTACTTCTGAGAAGTAGATGCCAAACAATAGGGGGCCAAGGACAGAGCCCTGTGGGACACCACTTGTGACCGGCTTGGAGTCTGACATAGCGCCAGCAACTCTAACCCTGTGGGTTCTGTCCTTAAGCCAGTTTGCAACCCATCTTGTGACATATGGGTTTACATTTAAGCTGGTAAGTTTTTCTACAATACCCGAGTGGGGTATTGTGTCGAAAGCCTTTGCAAGGTCAAGGTAGGCTGTATGGACTGCCTTTCCCCTCATCAATGGCCTTGGTGACTGTTTCAAAGAAGTCGACCAAGTTCAAAAGGCATGATCTTCCCTTGACAAAGCCAAACTGGGTCGGGTCCAATGTCTGCAAGTCCCCTATATCTTTGTTTATGAGCTCCATTATGATCCTCTCCATAGCTTTGCAGACTAGACTTGTTAAGCTTATGGGGCGGTAATTACCAGGGTCCGTGAGGCCGCCTTTGTGGAGTGGGACCACAGTTGCCGTCGCCACTCCTTGGACACGTATCCTGTGGTAAGGCTGAGATTAAACAGCTGCCTTATGTGCGGGTTTAATTCCTCATTTAGCTCGTGTAGCACACAGCCGGGGACACCATCCAGTCCCATTGATGCTGTGTTTTAGCTTTAGAGAGAGCAACTTTCACCTGCGCATTTGAGATGTCCGGGAGGCTACACTCGGCTGGGATAGTTATCTCTCCTTTAGGGGAGAGGGGTGAAGTTTGCACTGAACCTGTCTGCCAGTATGTTGGCAATGTCTGTGGGTTCAGTGATTTTTGTATCATTTTGGACTAATTCTGAGCATATCTGGGAGTTTCCACCCAGGTTCCTAACATAGCTGAAAAAGGCCTTATGATTGTCCTTTGAATCCATGGCAATTTTTCTCCCAAAATTGGCCTTAGTTGATTTTATGAGTGATCGTATTTTTTCACTAATAATGATCAGGGTGACTTCCCTTTTATGGATTTTGTTCTATCATGTAATAGCTTTCTCCTCTTATTGTAAAGTTTGTTAATGGCTGGGGTCCACCAGACTGGACGTTTGCCCTTTGTGGAAAGAGTCTTGGTTTTATTTGGGATTGCCTGATCCATGCAGTCCTGGAGGTGTTCATAGAAGGCATTTGTAAGGGCTTCCGCAGCTTGGGTTGTGGTTTCCACTGGCTCAGGGGCCTTGAAGGATACCACACCAGTCTTGAGTAGTGTGAAGTTTGCTTTAGAGAAGTTCTTCACTATGGTCTTTTTGTTTGGGGTGGGGGCGGGATGTGGATTTCCAGTGAGATTAGTTTATGATCAGATCTCACCAATGAGGGATATACTTCCAGTGTGGAGCATTTTGTCCCCATGTTTGTGACAATGAGATCTAGTATATTTTCTCCTCTCGTGGGAACAGTGACTAGCTGTTCCATGGCATTTGAATTTATGAACTCCAGGAACCATTGGGCTAGAAAGTTAGGGCTTGAGTAATGTTCCCAGTCTATATTCGGTAGTTGAAGTCACCCAATATGATGGTGTTTGGAGATACATTTATACCCTCCAGTGTCTTCAGGAAGGCTGTGTGGGGTTCCTGAGTTTGAGAGGGTGGCCTGTAGCATGCTACAATTTGTAGAGCAGTTTTGCCTATGGTTAGTTGCACCTGGATGGTTTCCGAGCTTATGCGTTGCCACCAACCTGGAGGTGTGGGTATCCTTTATGAATATGGATACACCCCTCCTTTTGTGGCGTGGTCTGGGTTTTGGGGCCGGAACGCATGATATGAGGTAAAACCTAATAGTGCCGGGGCTTGAACCAGGTTTCAGTTACAGCACAGACATCGATGTTCTCCATACTGAGAAGGGCCTCGAGTGCGTGCATTTTGAGATTTAGACTTCTGGCATTGAGCAGCATTACCCTCAGTTTCTTCCCATTTTTGTTTTCTAGGGTGGTAGGTTTAGAATTTGAGCCTTGCCTAAAAAAGGCACTATGGGGGTGGCAAGAGCCTTAGCCAATATCCAGAATCCCAGGGTGACAGGTGCAAGCCGTCCCTTGCGAGCAGCATGGCTTGTCAAGCATGTCATCCCAGGCAGACAGACACTGGATCCCCTTTGAATGACACCAGACATTAAGCCAATTGTTAAAGCTGATCATCTTGTCTCTATATTGTGGCATCATTCTTGGTGAAGGAAGGATACTGCTCAGGGTTAGGGTCATAACTGCCTGGGCTACATAATCAGAGAGCTCCTCTATGTCTCTTTTCATGTAGTCCAGGGAGGTACGTCTCAGGTCGTTTACACCAGCATGGACAATGACTGTGTCACATTTGTACTTGCCATGGAGTGACCCGAGTGCTTGTGTTATGTGGCGGATTCTAGCGCCCGATAGGCAGCTTACTGTGACCCTCTCCTTGTTCAGCCTGATGAGTGGGACGTCAGTGTGTTTGACTATGGAGTCACCTATGACAAGTATGTTTGGTGTTGTATTTGGCCTTAAGGGCTGTGACTGCTTTGCACACTGCTTTTGTGGTTTATGTGTTGCTTGTGGGGTGTCTTGAGGTAGCAGTTGTTTGGGTGTCTGCTTTGGAGGCCTCTGCTGTTTAGGTAAATTTTTACTCAGAACCTCCGAGTATGTCTTTGTGTGTTTATGTGTTTGATTCAGTGGAGTGGTAGCATTATGTGAGGCTGGTTTTGTGGTGTGTGTAGTTGCCTTCTCCTCCTGTCTGGTCTTGCCAGTCCTGAGTTGAGAGAGCTCAGCCTCCAGTTTGGCTAAATAGCTGCATCTCTAAGTATTTGTGTTATGTGGGAGGAGGAGAGGGTTGTCTGTGTACATGAGGCAGTTATAACATTGCCTCAAGATTCCCAGATTCACCAGCTGGACCGGAGAGGAGATTGACAACTGACCTTTGGACATGCTAGAATAATATTGGGAAATCCTTAATTGAAAACAAGGGCCAGTGGGGAGTGAGGGTGTAGTGCTTTTAATTTTTAGTGCTGACTTATATAATTGCTTTAGTGAGCAAGTGCCAGGTAACTTGAGTGCAATGTGTTACAAGTAACTAAATGCAAAAACGACAAACAGTAACTGTCTTTCAAGTGAAACAAGGAAATAAGTACAGTAAGCAATGCAGATATCACTAGTGATCCACAGAAGCGCTGAGAAGTTGCGTATTAGGTGGAATTAGCTTCCAGGGAAATAACAAGCAAACAAACAACAAGCATATAAACAAAGCTAGATTCAGCAGGCCTGGATCTAGTCTATGCTAGAGCAAACAAGGTGTACCAATTTCAGTAAGATACAGTTCAAATATTCAGGCACTATAAACCTTCAACCAGAAATTCCCAGCTCAAAAGGGCAGAGTTCAGCCTCTTCTCCCACAAGAGTGCAGACCACGAACCTTCTTAATGTAAAATAACTGGCCTGAAGCCCAAGTGCCTAAACCAGAACTAATACACTTGGACACTGGGCTCTCAATCAGCAGTTCCCAACTTAGAAGGATGAAAGCTACCTGTCCTGCCACCACAGTGCTTGCCACAAACCTTCCTAATGTAAAACAACTGGTCTGGAGCCCAAGTGCTTAATCCAAAAGACTTGAATGATAGCTACACTTTAATCAAGTTACAACCAAGCAGTAATAAATACCATTGAATACTTTAGAGAATGTCTGGATTAGTGCTCAAGTTACACAAACATAGCTAGATCCAGCAGGCCCGAATCCAGTCTATGCCACAGCAAACAAGGCGCACCAACTTCAGTAAGAAACAGTTCAGATATGCATGCACTATAAGCCTTCAACCAGAAATTCCCAGCTCAGAAGGGCAGAGTCCAGCCTCTCCTCCCACAAGAGTGCAGACCACGAACCCTCTTAATGTAAAATAACTGGCTTGAAAGCCCAAGTGCTTAAACCAGAATTAATACACTTTTAGAATAACAGACACTGAGCTCTCAATCAGCAGTTCTCAACCTAGAAGGATGTAAGCTACCTGTTCTGCCACAACAGTGCAGACCACAAACCCTCTCAGTGCAAAACAACTAACTGGTCCAAAGCCCAAGTGTTTAAACCAAAAGGCTTAGAATGAGTTACACCAAGCAGTAATAAATACAATTGAGTATTTTAAGATGATGCAAAAGTAAAAAGATGTAGGTAGAAACACAAGTACAGTAAAAGCAGATGAAATTTTTTTTTTTTTTTTTTTTTTTCTGAACAAGTGCTGAGATCAAAGAAACAGATTTGAGTGCTGAAACTAGAAAACTGGCTAGTTATAAGAAAAAAACAAGCTAGAAGGCTTCCCTCAAACACAGAAGGGCTTGGGGGCTCAGAAGCCTACAAATAGTCTGTACCACTTAACAAGAAAGGCAGGAAATAAGCTTAATTTTTTTTTTCTATTTCCCAGATGCTCTCTTTGTACACAGTAGGAGTGCCTGAAATCAGAATATGATCTCACTGCACTCAGTTGAGTGAGCAAATGAGATGGGCCCGGAGGCAGGCTGAGGGGCGGGCAGTTTCAATGCCACTAAGATTAACACCAAAACAAAAACAGGGCGGGTGGGTGTGAATAACTGAAGAGCAGAATAACTTCAGTTAAATATTCCTTCAACACTCCTTCATACACAGTTTAAATCAAATTAAATACTGTATTTAAAAAAAAAAAGTGCAGATAAAGGTACTTAAATTCTCTTATACGTCCAGTTGAATATAACCAAGTTCTTAGCTGGCCAAGCTGAGGTTTTAAAGCAGGAATTATTTCACATGCACCAGTTTAAATATGCAAGGACAGGAAATCAAAGAATGTGGCTACCCCCACACCTGTAATTACTAACAAATAACAAAATTCAGCCAACACTAGCTTCAGTTCAAGTTACTGAAGAGCAGAATAACTTCAGTTAAATATTCCAACACTCCTTCATACACAGTTTAAATCAAATTAAATACTGTATTTTTTTTAAAAAAAAAGTGCAGATAAAGGTACTTAAATTCTCTTATACGTCCAGTTGAATATAACCAAGTTCTTAGCTGGTCAAGCTGAGGTATATATTTAGTGCAGGGGACTGATTTTACTATCTTGTTTTTTGTTGTTGTTGTTTGTTTGTTTTCAATGTCTGAGCAGCTGGTGTTTTGTCACTCAGCATTCCAAATGTTCATTAAGAAGATATGAATTTCTACAAATGTGTTCCTAAACAGTTTAAAACATATCGCAGTCTAGTCATCAGGATGCTTTTATATATAAAGAAAAAGATTACATTTTGACCTGTTATGTTTGTTTATTCTAAACATACGGCAGAATCATTCTTCAAATAGTCCATTTTTAAGCCTAATGTATTAATATGAATTTCAGTCCAAAAGTGGTAGAACACAAAATGATTTTTTGTGCTGTGAATAATGCAGACTTAGTGATCTGATGTAAAGTAGAACTGCATATGCAGAGTTAGATGGAAGAGCATGGTTGGTTTCTGATATGCAAGAAGTATTTTATATAGAGGAAATTAAACATCTTGCTGTTGTTAATGAGCCATAGGTACAACAGAAACAAGAAATGCTACAGTCTGTATCTTTAAGTCACACCACTGCTGAGTTTCTCTACTGCCTTCCTGAAAACTTATATTAAGATCATTTTTAGTATGTTTGCTGTAAAAGACAGAAAAAAAAGATGTCACTTTCTATAACAAATATGGGTAGGCTGATAACTACCAAAATTACCACATTTCACAATCAAACGGGAGTAACTCTTGGAGGGATTACTTGAAATGTTATGCAGAGAGGCTGTAGGACTGATGTAGTCAATATCACATATACAGTAACTTGGGCAACTAACTTATTGTTCAGGAGAACCTATGCATATAAAACAGCATAAACACACTCAGTTTAGTTTTCCACATTCATAGCGTGCATGACACTGTAATAAAAGCACATGTGACAATTAAAAATTAGATATTAAATTATTAATATTGTTTATATTAATATTAATCTATTAATAATATATGCATATATCTATCTCTATATATAGAGATAGATATAGATATTAATATTAGATATGCAAAAATTACATTATTGTATCCTTTGGGAAGTCATTGCCCCCAGGGAACTACCACTTTAACAGTATACCCCTAAGAGTTGACCCATTTGTTTGGTATTTGAGAATGTATGTGGACAGTGACCTAACTTTTGACCAAGATTTGACTATTTTTGTAAGAAATTCCTTATATATTGCACAGCTTAAAAACAAAGGGATTATGCATAGATCTATGGATGTCAGTGTCCCCATTTACTCAGCCATCATTAGGCCAGTCAATAAATATAATGCCCTCTTTGGCATGTATCTGTCCAGACACTTGAACCAACTGGAACTCTGCCACACAGATAGCTTACTAAAAAGATTTGGGGACAAAGACTACATGTGTTGCATGGACCAACTCAAAGCCCTGGAACTATACTACATATCCTACAGACAGCTGAGAGGTGACCTGTGTTTGGCATACAAGACAGCCTCTGACCAGTTACTGATGGATTTACTGCACATCAGCAAATCAAATGGCATCAGAAATAGCTCAATCTAAGGATCTAAACCTCTTCGGCAGCATCGACAGAATGGTTTGTGTACTATTAGTGTACCCTCCTATTTGGACCCAAGTGACATTACTAATATCATTGTAAACACATTTTGTGGCATTTTAACCCCCTCAGACTTCTATTCAAAGCCCCAGAATTAGTGAACCCCCCCCAATTATTTCTATACATCATTTCCTGAATGTGCTAACCAAGACCAAAAAAGCTTCCTCCACAGAACCTGGCAATATACCTGGTTGCTTAATTAATAGTATTAAACATGCCCTTGTAGGTACCCTACTGAAACTGTTTAACTTAGGTTTCATTAGTGTTTTTGTCCTTGATGAGAGGTAGACAGCATTGGTGATGTTGGTCAATATGGATGACTTTATGAATGACCTGGGCAATTACAAATTTAGCAGCTTTATAAACCTCACAGCCCCCCCATAGTCCACCCTCACACATGTGGGTTTGATGGCCTGCATTGTCGACAATTTAGCTATTCAATGATATGACATAGACCTGGGTGGAAGGGATGCATGCTAATGGGTTATGAGAGGAGGTGTTCAACTATGGTTATGGCTAAATGACAACAATTACCAAGTAAGTATTGGTCAGTCCAGCAAGACTGGGATTGCTTGTTAAAAAAAGCAGAGTACTACTAATCGTAATAGTACTAATAGCAACAGTATTAATAGTACTAACAGCAGTAGTAGTAGCAGTAGTAGTAATAGTATCAGTAGTAGTAATATTACTGGAAGTAATAGCAGTAGTAGTATTAGTAATAGTAGGAGCAGTAGTAGGAGTAGTAGCAGTAGTAGTACTAATAATAGTAACAGTAGTAGTGGCAGTAAAAGTACTAGTAATAGTAACAGCAGTAGTAATATTAGTAGAAGTAGCAGCAGAAATACTAATAAGAGGAGTAATAACAGTAGTAGTAGGCAGTAATAATACCAGTAATAGTAACAGTAGCAGTGGCAGTTGTAGTCTTAGTAACAGTAACAGAAGTAATATTAGTAGAAGTAACAGTAGTATTAGTATTAGTAATAGTAGTAGCAGTAGTAGGAGTAGTAACAGTAGTAGTACTAGTAATAATAACAGTGGTAGTGGCAGCAGAAGAACTAATAATAGTAACAGAAGTAGTAATATTAGTAGAAGTAACAGCAGTAATACTAGTAAGAAGAGTAATAACAGTAGTAGTAGGTAGTAATACTACTGGTAATAGTAACAGTGATAGTGGCAGTTGAAGTCCTGGTAATAGTAACAGAAGTATTAATATTAGTAGAAGTAACAGCAGTAATACTACTAAGAGGAGTAATAACAGTAGTAGTAGGCAGTAAAAGTACTAGTAATAGTAACAGTAGTAGTGGCAGTTGTAGTCCTAGTAATAGTAACAGAAGTAGTAATATTAGTAGAAGTAACAGCAATAGTACTATTAATAGTGGTAGTAGCAGGTGGTAGCATCTTTTTAATCATTGAATATTGCATGAGTGAGGAAACCTTGTGGTGTCCATGTTGATGAGTAACTGCATAGCCTTCAAGTACTTTTAACTGAGTCTCAGGTCATAGAGGCTTGTAGAAAATTATAGTGAAAGATTCATTATTTTCCATTTAGAAAATCCCCCATCTTCAGCCATTATTGATAAAGAAGTAATTGTGCTCCATGTATTAATAGATTTGTTGTGATTATTGCACTTGGTATGCTCCGTTATAAGGCTTGGATGACCTGAAATGGTATGCTCTATTTTATTCCTATGCCATTGACTATAATTGTATCGTACAAATGTTACTAACAGAATATTGTTAGCATGTAAGGTGAATGCTAAAGTACAGAGAGACCATACCCTAAGGTATTTATATAGCAAACTTGTAATAACAGTTTTCTCAAATATTTTCAAGGAGATGCAACACAATAAGAGTGAGAGATGCTAAGTCTTTGAGGATTCCAAAATTATATGGTTTGGGTTTTAAGTGTTGACATTAATTTAACTGTATGGAACCAATTGATGATCAAAATAAAATCTTTTCTAGTGTCTCCTATATAGTCATGAAGGTCTTACCATCCCTTAGAACTAGCAAGTAATCTGCAAAGAGGTGTATCTGTGGATTAAACTATCAACTTAAGTCGATAAATGTATAGGGAAACTGGTAATGGGATATGTCTTCATTCTTTAAGAGCTTCATTATTACGTTTGAATATCTCAAATTAATGAGCAGGAACAGTTAGAGTCAGTTCGAGGTGCTGACCCTGAAATGCATCACAAAAATAATGTCCTTTTACATGGTACTGGAAGTCCAAGCACTGGAAGTCAGGCTGGAGATCTCTGAGGAATGTCAGTTACTGTTCAGTGTCCTTTTTTGTTCTCTTAATTTTGACAACTCAGCCTTATATACTGTCTTATGCATTAGCTTCTGCTAAAAATGCTTTTCCTTTTACCACCATCATTGTCTCTTTTTTATCTTCGGGTAGCAAATATTTCCAAACACAGTGACTACATAGCTCTGGAAGGGGAGCATAGTTGTTCTGTTGTATTTGTTGCTCTCTGCTGCGCTTCTGATGATATACATTCCATTCACTATGCATCATGCATTTGCTTTTGCTTAAGCTGATCACATCTAAACAACCTATTGCTGTTTTTTGTGCTCATTGATACCTTGTCCTGCCTTCCCATACCTGGCTCCCCAGAACTTCTGGTGCTATCGTATGTTAGCTTAGCTGAAAGAACCTCAACATATGTGTCATGCCTTCCTACTCCTGTTTCACCCTGCTCATTAGACATCCGGATTCCCCTCTTTTCTTCTATAAACTGACTGTCACATTGATATGTGACTAAAAAATGTATAGTCATACCCTTTGGGAAAAACAAGGTAACCCCAAGCTACCATATAGGTGGCAATCCACTAAGCACAGAAGAGGTTATCAGGGACCTGGGGACCCAGGTTGACAGTGGCCTTTCTTTTGACACTCACGTTGCTAAAGTGGTTAGAAAGACCTTCTACATTGCCCACCTGATCATGAAGGGATTCACATCCAGATCTAGTGAGGTCATTGTTCTCCTGTACTCTTCACTTATCAGACCAATGATCGAGTACAATGCCCCATTCGGGATGTATCTCACCCGACATCTGCAGCAATTGGAGAGACCCCAAAAGTTCCTCACCAAAAGGATAAAGGGACTCCAAAATCTGTCATATGCTGCCAGATTGAAGAAACTCCAGCTCTATTCAGTCGCATACCGTCTGCTCAGAGGTGACATGTGCCTGACATACAAGGCCATGTCCAACCTGGAATTAATGGACATGCTCCACCTCAAAAAATCCAAATCCACCAAAACCACTAGAGCAAGCGACTTAAACCTTAGCACGGATATAAATAGGACGTGCTGGAGGGATAGATTTATCACTCAGAGACTCCCTATGCTGTGGAATCAAATCCCGGTCCATGTGAGGCAGAGCATCTCGCTGGCTCTGTTCAAGAGAAATCTTGACCTGTGGATGGGAGATCATAGGTTTACCCCGGGAATCATCTCTTTGTCACTGCTGGACAGAGGCACAACAAACTAATGGATACAGTATTTTTTCATATAAGGGGTGGCGTAAGTCACAAATCTTTGGGCTAGGCTTATAAATGCCTTAGGGTAGATAGCCTAGTATAAACCTATGAACCTATAAACCTATGAACTACTTATTCTCTTGCGTGATATGGCAGGTTACCAAAGCAGCTTCTAGAGCTTTCTGCACTACCCACTTTCTGACTATTTTCTTGATGACCAGAAGAAACCCATTACAACTACTTACAGTTTATCTTCCATTCATGATAGTAAACTGAAACATAAAGGTTAAGCAGCAACCAATATTTATGATTCTATTATCACACACAGAAATTAACGGGGCCACACCTAAAGTGTTGTAGTCAGATTAGGCCGGTGGCACTATATGTAGGGGACGAAGCTACGTTTCATGATGACACAGTGCTAGCTTATATTTTATTAGCTAATGATCATTTCTCACCAACAACGTGCTTTGCATTTTCTTTTCCTTGTTTAGCATTTTCTTTATGCATCGTATTCCTGTAACTCTACACACTGGGATTCGGCCTCACTAGCCGTGGTCATATGACATGTACGATACACGCTCATAACTGGATTTAACCAATCTGTTATGTCTATTTAAATTAACCAGCTTGAAATCTGAACAAATGTTTCTACCTATCTGGTATTTTTTGTCTCTTCTTTGCTTTTTTTAATCTTTCCCCAACTGTTATATATTTGGATACTGGAGAGGCACTGCTTAGGATTGATCATTATATATTGTCATTGTCACATCAGTCGGAGTAGGCAAATCCTGTTGTATCTTGTGCAGGTTTCTGATTGTACAATATCTGCTTATGTAGTACGCTAATGTAACCCCCTGTAATTATAACTCTTACAGCCTCCATTTGCCTACTGTATGACTGCGCACTTAAGCAGACGGTAGTGCTTGGTCACCACTGTAAAAAAAGGTAGCTTTGGAAATAAATATATTTTAAAAAGGTAAATAGTTGCACCCATATGATCTATTTCCTTCTTCATTTATTTTCTTTCTTCTTTTCTCCTCATTTGATTCCACAGCATGAAAGGATGAAGCCCTAACTATGACCAGGACAGACTGGGTCTATGTAAGAGCCTGGGAGCTAAGGAAACTAATGCAGAGACATAGAGAAAGACAGAGAAAGAGAGAGAACGAGAGACACAGCAAGGCAAAAAGTCTGCTCTCTCTTCTCAAAGACTGCTGGAAATGGGCATGTAGCGGGCAGATTTGCCCTGCCGTTTCTGAGTGTAGAGAGGAGAACAGCATCAGGTAGGAATCAGACGGTATGTCTGGCAGCCGTACCCCTGAAACTCTTAGTGTAAGAAATCCGGACAAAACCTAAAATTATGTGTAACAAAAGCTCAGAAATAGGGTCAGTTTTTAAATGTTGCTCTCATGAACTTAGAAAGTTGCTAGAATAACAGGATTTGTGTTAGTATGCATTTTTTTAAAGAATGTAAAGTCTGAAACTCAAATGTCTGTCATTATTTAGTAACTTCAATCCTCAATGATTTTCCAGACAATCACAAATTTTATGAGGAACAAAAACAAAAATATGAGGCATAAATCTGGGCATTCTGCAAAAATCTGGACTGTTAAGAGGTATGTATGGTGCCGTATTAGATCCAGGTGACACTTCCTCATGTAGTTATGCACGCTAGGAATTGTGGGCATTAAGGCCCCAGGCAGACTATAACAATCCAGGTGACACTTCCTCATGTAGTTATGCACGGTGGGAATTGTGGGTATTAAGGCCCCAGGCAGACTGTAACAGCAGTCAGCTGCAGTATAACAGCCTCTTCAATGCAATGGAGAATCAAAAGCCTGAACAGATGACAAGCTGTTTCCATCAAAAGAGGTAAGAAATACCCTGTTACGGGACGTACCATGGTGCTCCTGTGAAGAATACGTGAGGGACTCTGAAGTTAATGATGGCTGCCCTTACAAAATTAACAGGCCTTAGTAGTACAAAGTGACAACAAGGACAAACAAGAAGACAAGCAGGCAGACAGAATGACATGAAATAATTAAAAAATAAATAAATATACTAATAATAATCACCCAAAACATATTTCTGGATGTTCAAACTGGTGTCAGCTGTTTAAGAAGCAATAACCAAGTGACACTACAAGGTCTGTACAGATGGAAGACATCTCGCTCTGCTTTCTGCATATTTTTGCAATGATCATGTATACTATTTATTCTTTCTCGGTGCTTTTGCCTCTGTGACTGCTGAATATCAAGCTTCCACCAATCAGAATTGATCCCATTTGTTCCTTCATGGTGGGATGTCTTTTGTAACTACAGAGGTGAAAGCCATTTGGCGGGGGCATCATTCAGGCAACTATGAAGATTACTAGCATCACTGACAAAATCTCATTTGTGAGGACATTTATGATGGCCCTTATTAAGCCTCCTGTGGGGTATAAGGATCATAGGATCATAGGAGGTTACTAGGCTATTGACCCGGAGGTCAGTTCAAGCCCAGCCGTTTCATCCCAATGTAATACTACAGATACTCTAGTCAATACCCAGGATTGTATTCAGTAATAACTGTTCATGTCCAGGAGGGTTGTGGGCTCTAGCGCCCGTAAGAATTTACGGTGCCCCATCCACTCGTCCAGGTTCCTTTTGAACAGTGTCAAAGAGGTGTTCTGCTTCACATGAATTAGCTGCCTATTCCAATGATGTGGCAGTCACTGGGAGACACATCTGTCCCTCCAGCACATCATATTCAAGTCGTAGGCCATATTTAGCTCCCTAGAATGGGTATCTCCAGTCCCGTTTGATTTACGGATGTGCAGAAAATTTATTACGTTTGAGTCAGACATTGCTCTGTAAGCCAGGCATAAGCCTCCCGTAAGGAGTCTATGCAATACTGAGTATAGTGACAGGGCTTGAGTCTGTCTGTGTAAGGCACATACTGGAGTCCCTTGATCTTCTTTGTTAGAAACCTCTGTGGTCTCTTCAATTGCTGCAGGTGCTTTGTACGGTACATGCCGAAAGGGCATTATACTCAATTATGGGCCCGATTAGTCATGAGTATACAGGGGTTATAACCTCCTTTGCTCCTGAGGTGATGCCTTTGCTAAGCAAGTGTGCTATGTAGAAAGCCTTCCTTACTACAGCAGACACATGGTGGTCAAAGTTAAGGTCGCAGTCTACTTGTGATCTCAGATTCCTTACCACTTCACAGGTACATAGGGTATTGTTGTTAATTTGAGTGTGTGAAGGGACATTGTTTTTACTCACAGGAAATATAATGCCTTTGTTTGCATTTATTTTGAGACCGTGACTAAGACACCAGTCATTGGTCTGCATAAGACTCTCCTGAAGTATATTGATATTATTTAGGGATTCGATAATTGCACCCAGTTTGCAGTCATCTGCAAACTTGAACAACCACATCCCCTTTGTTTTAGCCTGAAATTCTGAGAAATATATGACAAACAGTAGGGGGCACAGCTCTGACCCTTCTGTCACCCTGCTGGTGACAGGTCTGCTGGTCGATGAGGAGTCACCCACTTTGATGCCGGTTTGTGAGCCAGTTGGAAACCTATCTTCCAACAAAGGGGTTTATATTCAGTTTAAGTTTATCGGTAATGCCTGAGTGTGGAATTTTGTTGCAGGCTTTGGCCAAGATGAGTTATGCTGTGTGTATAGATTTGCACTCATCATTGGCCCTGGTCACATTTTCATTGTCCACCGGTTTAGCAGACAGGCTGTGTCCTTCATGAAGCCAAATTGGGTCGGATCCAGGTTTGGAAGTCATCTATGTCTTTATTTATGAGGTCCATGATGATACATTCTATGGCCTTACAGATGAGGCTGGTCAGACTTATGGTCTATAATTCCCTGGGTTTGTTGCTAGGACACCTTTGTGGAGGGAAATAAGTGTTACTCCTCCATTTCACAAGAACATAGTCTGTGGTTAGGTTGTGATTGAACAGGGTACCTAATGGTGATGCTAGTTCATGTTTTAGTTTGTTTATAAGACAGCCTGGGATGCCATCTGGTCTCATGGAGGCTGTGTTTTTTGCCTTATTCAAGGCTTTAATGACCCGCTCTTTGGATATGTAGGGTGGGGGGAAATTGAGGAAAAAGTTTATGATAAGTTTGGAGGGGATAAGGGAGTGAAAGTTTCACCAAATATGTCCACCAGCAGGTTTGCTATCCGCTGAATCAGTGTGTGTGATACCGTTAGTCACTAGTTTGGCACATGAGTGGGCCCTAGCATTTAGGCTGAGTATGTAGCTGTAAATGAATTTATGTTTTTTCTTGGATGTGATTTATAAGTTTTTCTCAAAGTTACCCTTAGAGGATTTAACATGTTGTTGTATTTGATTTGATTTAATAAGCCCAGTGTGTCACTGCAGGAGTGGGAATGCCTACCATCGTGTGTCACTGCAGGAGTGGGAATGCCTTCCATCATAGATGCATGACCATTGTAAAGGCTACAGCTCATTGTTGGCTTGGTGAGCCTAACACCCACCTCCCAGCTGCATCTTTTGCATCATAACCTCTCTTTGAAGAGATCTGGTACATTCCATAGTGACCAGTTCCTGCCCACTGACATCGGTACCCCAATCCTCTAATTGATCCCAGGTCACCTGGGATGTAGTTAGGGTTTTATCCCTTTGCACCCACTGAAACATTCTGTTTACTATATTTAATCAATTTTAACTCAGTTTAATTTAACTGGACAAACACACCCAGGTTGATTTACCAACTACATTTATTATATATGTTTTCTTTATGTTGACCCTATGATTATACACACAAGAAAAGGCTATATCCTGTTCTGTTTGCAATGCTTTGCAGCAGTGAGAACTATCCTGCTGACTGTCTGATGATATAAAGTAGGCATTTCACTCACTATACCATTGTTTTTATATTTAGTTCTCTGCTGCTACTTTATTGCTGTCCTTCCTCTGTTTCTATTTCCCCTCACATTTTCCAAGAAATGTATGCTTCGGTTTAACTTGTCTTTTATCACATTTTTCTCATCACTCCTTTCATCTTACCATTCTTTCCCCTTCCTGGCTTACTACATTTCCAACCCACTTCACAAACAACATACCACAAATGCATTATAAAATTGAAAGAAAAAAAAACAAAGTTATGTCCAGTAATGATATTTCCTTCCACTTGTTACTTCTTTGACTATCTGACTGCTTAGAATTGCTAACCATTTAGTAAACCCATAACAAAATGCTATTGACCTGGTAGTTCTACCTAAAAGATGGGTCATGCTAAGGTTTATTGTTTTATTTACATTTTCATTGTGAAGCAGTAAGTCCACAGTTAGTAAAAATCCAGGTTTGCAAATTGTCGCTAAAGATCTTTCCATTACCAAAAGCAGCAAGCCAGCAATGTCCGACATTTCTAAAAGTAACCCAAACAAATCAGACCTATGGAAAATATAGCCTCAAACTGCACAGACCGCAGATACTCTAAAGCAAAAAGTATGGAAGTTTATTAAGATAAGTGCTTTCGTCCAAATGTAAACAATGGACTTCATCAGATAAAAAAAAATTCTCCCTTACACATTTTATATCCTATTAAACACTGGCATGTAGTGGATGACTTGCTAATCACAATGAAAATGTTAAAAAAATTCAGATGAACATTATATGTAATAAAACACATAAAAACTTCACAAGTCATTCCATAGACCATTTGTCAATAAAAACAATACATAATTTGATTAAAGATAAAACTTTAAATCCTAGACCTAATAGTCATCAATAAACTATGAAAAGAAAAGCAGATACCTGACAACGACTAATAAAATTATCAAACAATTTAGTCCAAATAAAAAGGTGAGCGCTTTCACAGCCAAAGCTGCATCATCAGACAATACAATACATCATTTCCCCTTTTCTTATGCAAAGGTCCAACCAATCACAACATTTCCTGGTAGAAATCACTTCACTAATGCATATTGACTCTTTCATGCATAAAAACATTTAGAACTAAAACTTATTCAAAAAGCTGAATAAAAAACACATTGGATAACTTCACATAGTTAAAAAACATGGTTAAGAAACATAGTGTATATACATTTAACTATCTAATTAATGGTTTATTCAGCAAAACAAGTTTAATACTGATTTTGTCATTTAAACCTTTACCCATATTTGCACACATTCTGATTATCCATTCTAATTCCTTTGTCTCAACTCTGTTCCTGATTGCCCCTCGTCTATTACCTATCCAGACTTTCTCCATCACCATAAACCTGAAGGTATGTGATGCTCCCATATCCATAGTGTGCCTAGCTAGGGCATTAGTGTCCACCTTTCTGTGTATCTCATATGCATGCTCTCTGATCCTGTCCCTTAGTCTGCGTGTGGTCATTCCTAAATAGAAAGAGGAACAAAGGGTGCAGTGTGCTAGATACACTATATTGGTGGTATTACAGTCAGCTGAAAACTTGAATGGGAGGGAAATGTACCCACGATCTGTGATATACTATGAGTGCTACTTACAGACCCATTCCTAGAGCCACATAAGAGTCTTTTCAAGGATTTCTTATTTTTATATCCATATTCAAAACATGCAAATAAAAATGAGAAATCCTTGAAAAGACTCTTATGTGGTCCTAGGAATGGGTCTGTAAGTAGTACTCATAGTATATTACAGATCTTGGGTACATTTCACTGCAATTCTGTAACTACTGCCATTATATTGACAGGATGGGGACATTCAGGCATCCTGACACAGGTAAAACATTACCCTTCAAGTTTTCATTCAGCTTTTTGAATAAGTATTAGTTGTAAATGTTTTTATGCATGAAAGAGTCAATACGCATTAGTGAAGTGATTTTACCAGGGAACGTTGTGATTGGTTGGAGCGTTGTATAAGAAAAGGGGAAATGATGTATTGTATTGTCTGATGAAGCAGCTTTGGCTGCGAAAGCACTCACCTTTTTACTTGGATTAAATTGTTTGATGATTTTTATCAGCCGTGGTCTGGTATCTCCTATTCTTTTAATTTTGTGTTGTTGTTGGTAGGGCGGCCACTGTGGTGCAATGGCTAGCATTGCCACCTCACAGCAAGAGGTTCTCCAGTTCGATTGTCACCTGGGGTGCCTTCTGTGAGGAGTCTGCATGTCCTCCCTGTGGTCGTGTTTACTTTCCTCTCTGTGCTCCAGTTTCCTCCCACATCCCGAAGACATGCAGTAGGTGGATTGGACACTCTAAATTGGTCCTAGGTGAGAGTGTGTGCACGTGTGTGCCTTCTGTGGAAGGTTGGACACTGGGCTGGCAACTCGACACTGTAAAACTCCACTGCCAACCATGAGTGGAGAGATGATCTGCTGTGGCGACCCCTAACTGGGAAAAGCCGGAAAAGAAGAAAGTTGTGTTGGGAGACCAGTTTATCTACACCACTTTACTTTTCTGCAGCAGAACTATGAAAATTATGTTGCTATCCACTAGATGGCAGTGTTTAACAGGATATAAAATGTTATAAGGGGAGATTTTTTTTTTTTATCTGATGAAATCCATTACTTTTAATAAGCTTCTGTACATTTTTTAAAATAATAATAAACTTCACTGTCTGCCATTGGTAAGCATAATAACTTCAGATCTAATGGGTCAGCATAACAGCATTCTGCAGTTTCTTAACACATTTTACCTCACAAAATTCCTTCATAACTCTCTTGTGAATTCCAAAATGTTCAAAATGTATCTATTCATTTATTTATTTAAGGAACACACAAGGTGGCATTTATACTACTAGGGAGAATTTAGTCAGTACATTGCTGCCATGGGATCTTTAACATCTACATGTGCTACCACCAACTCAGGCCTCAGTTTAACATCTCATCTGAAGGACGGCACAATCAGGTGTGCAGCACCCATTCTTATACTGCACTGCAGTGTCAGCAATCAATCTACCTGATGTTTGAATAAAACCCACATCCTTCTGCAAGAAAAGTGTGTCCCCCGGATTCAGCAAACATCTGTGCAGGAATAACTTATTCCTGCACAGAAGGGGCCATTCCCGTGCAGCACGGAAGCACACCATGCATATGTATGAAGGCGCCCTGCCGTACTGTAATACATACGCAGGGATGTGTACAAGAGCAGGGGGTGTGTGTGAGAGCAGTGATCTCACAATACACATGCCCCTGCACACCAGAAATCGCTCATTACACCTCTCAACCCTTTAGAGTAAGAAATCTGGACAAAGCTATAAGGGGCAACTGCTAAACACTGCTATTACAACTCAGAAAGTTGATAGAATAACAGGTTTTGCATTAGCATGAATATTGTAAAGGGTATGAAGCCTAAAACGCACACCTCTCAACCCGTTAGAGTAAGAAATTTGGACAAAGCCATAAGGGACAACTGCTAAACATTGCAATGAAATATTGCCATCACAAACTTAGAAAGTTGATAGAATAACAGGTTTTGCATTAGCATGAATTTTCCGAAGGGTATGAAGTATAAAACGCAAATTTCTGTCATTATTGTCAAACTTCAGTCTGTAATGATGTGCCAGAGAGCTGCAAGTTTATGAAAAGTGGACCAAGAATATAAGGCAAAAATCCAGACATACTGTGAAAAGTTATATGTTATCAACATTTGCAAAGCACAACCCCCAACAAATAAATCTTTTTTTGTACACATCTGTAATAAAGTTTAAGAGTAGCTACATGGGTGTGCCAGTTGCTTAGCTATGCTTAGCCCAGCTTAAATGACATGAGAAGTTAAATAGTAATAGACATCCAACATAAGCAGAAGTACAATAGTAAAGTGATTAGAGTATATGCTTTGCATGTAATCATTTATGGTTCAAGCCTCACCAAAGCCATTTGTATGTGAAATCATTACAATTTTAATTTATTTGTGCATTTATGAAGGAACTAATTTATATTTCTCAATCAGAGTAGTGTTTAGGCCAAGATGTGAAGTGCCAGCATAATAAAGTTGTGAAACCCTCATATAAACACAAGTGCCCCATACAGTATAGTCACACAAGAATAAATGCAATGAAAGCACATTGGGGGATGTCAAGGAAGGTTAAAAAAATTATAATATGTCAGGAATGATGAATCAATCCCATACAGGTGGTAGTCCATAAAATAAAACATAAACAATGCTAAGCATTGCACAGCTATGCTCACCAGGTGTAAGCATTGTGTAAATATGAATGCTAAGTAATGAGTAGCCCAGCTAAGCGGGTTTGCCCATTGGTAAGCAGTGCTGAACCTGCCCCTTTAAGCACTGTCTACCTTAGCTAAGTAGGTTTGCCTGTAGCTTAGCTTAGCTCAGCATATTCAAAAGTGTCCAATCATGACAAAGTGCAGGAAATCAGCCGTATTTAAACCTCACAGGTGGGAATACAGCCCATAACCAGTTGTAGCTCCCCACTGTAGGCAGTATGGCTGGTGTAGGAGATGGCATGCACTTTCGGGTGCAGTGCTGGGGCATACAGGAGTCCAGAGTCATGGTAGGACTCCTTGTAAAAAAACATGATGTGAGACTGCTGCAGGACCAGTACCAGGGCTCCCAATGCAAAAGTGGAAGCCTGAGAAAGTCTCGCCAGTGATCTCACCAGTGCCACTGGTAATCCTCAGACTGGTGAGCAGGTCCAGCACCATTATGCCCACTTGAAGCGGAGGAAGATGGAGCTCTTGGAAAAGTGGGTCTAAGATGCAGGAGAGAGGGGTGATGTCCCAGCAGTGTGAAAGTATTCATAGCAATAACTGTTTACCAAAGTCCAGCTTGTGTATGTGATGGATAGGTATGCATAAATATTTCTCTATTTTCATTACAGCTCCAGCTGAGCGGGTTTGCTTACCAGGAATCCCATGCCAGCAGGTTGCAAAGGCTGTGTCGCGAGGCTGGTGAGTAGCAATCTAGCTTGTAGTATTCATACCAAATAAATATAAAGGAGTAGAATGTCACCTGTCAGTATTAAAATGGATATGATTTAAACTGAATAAATTAGACAATATTACAGTAATAGTCTCATATAGGTCATATATTAATAAAACTGGAAGTGCCTGCAATAAAATTCAAAACCCTGGGCTAGTTGTGTTTACTCTGGTATGGTATGAATTGAAATGTGTACAGGTTATGCACAGCAGCTATAGCTCTGAAAGCATTAAACAATCAAGTCTCATCTGACAAAGTTAGAACCTCTGTAAGACATGAGATTAACTGATATGAAATGTTTCATGCACCAAGATCCGATATCTGAATAGTAATGTTGTGTTAACCACTGTTTTCCACACTATGCTATGTGAAAAGATACGTATAGGAATGTATGTATAAGAATGTTGTAAGTACAAGGTCAGATCGTACAACAAAGAGAGAATGAGAAAGAAATCATTCAAGGAAAAGACAGAAGTTTCTCAATAGCTCCCTCTGATGAAACACGCACTTGTTATATTTTTAGCAGGAACAGCCATGGTTCAAATCCCAGGAGTGGTAGTAAGCTGTATGCATAATTTCAACTAAGATTTTGTGAAAATGAGTAGAGACAGTAAGGTAGTATTAGCAAACATTTCCTCCACAGGTCTTCCAGGTAAGAGAAGGTATAAAGTAGCTATAAGAAGGCTGTAGTTATACTGTGTCCAACACCCACGGTCCAACCCCAAGGCTGTAAATGACAGCAAGATAAGTACATACACCATGTGGTCTCCCCCAAGAAATATTCAAAAGTGTCATGCTGTCACAGCTACTGATCCCTGCTAACATTAACCAGGGTGACTGACAGAAATCAAGACAGAGTGTGTCAGTAGAACACACACGCACACACGCACACGCACACACACACACACACACACACACACACGCACACACGCACACACACACGCGCACGCACACACTCACACACGCACACACACACACACAACACTAGGCCATAGTTGATGTAATAATACCTGTAGAGTAATGCGTTGAGCAATGATCATTAAAGCTGTGACTACTGCAAGAATCTACATTTGTTAACTGACATCTCTCTCTCCCCTATCTTATCTTCACCAATAATGTAAACGCATAAATGAGTGGGTATGTTTTCCACCAAAACTGCTGTTGGGACATGTGTCCTTCTGTTCTACAAACATTGAAATTTATTCCAATTAATGTTCTTTGTTCAAATACTATCATTGGTGGCCTATTGTTATCAATGTAACCAGCATGCCAGTGTAATGCCCACTGTGGTTCTGTATATGCATGTGTTCTGTTTGCTATGCAAATGTTCCAAATCTGTTATTTTGGGTTAATGGGAATATTCCTGCATGCTGTTATAACTAATCCTGGAATGTGTTAACCATTACTAACCAAAATATGTTTTAAAACTGCAAAACCATAACACATCAGGGAAGGCCGATCCCAGTGGATCCACCTTTCCCACCTCATCTGGCCATGGCACCGGGCCCCAGCATGTCTGGAACCCACCCCAAGACCTCCTCGTCCGCTGGTCCTGCACTACCTTCAGGTGGAACCACCTCAGGGGATGGGGCTCGACCCCCCACTGGGTGTGGGCGTGGACAGTATCCTGTCACCCAAAGCCAGGTCCAGGCTCTGGTGCATAACAAGCTCCACAAGGAATTGGGAGATTTGCTACACCAGCTTGAGGGCCGCATGACACAATTAGAGGGTCAGCCTGCCCCTCCTGCTTAGTCTCCAGCACAGCCACCTTCAGGGCTGTGAAGGTGCAGTGGTGACTGCCCATAGGTGGTGACCTCAGTCCCAATGTATCCATTTGGGGGCTTGTGGGCTTCTGATTACCAAACACCCCTCCCTGTCCAAGGTGTTTACCCCCCACATGTCTCATATACAGCCCCTGGCTGCTGTCTTGTCTGCCTTATCTGTCTTTCTACCCACTTACCTCCCAAAATAAATCTACTATCCTTCCCCAACATCTCACTCTCACCTTTAAAAAAAAAGGGCAATCTGCTCCCCAAAAAAATTTCGCCCCATACATAGCTGTCCATTTCGCACACGTGTCCACTGGACACATGTAATCTTGTCAAATTGGCTTCACAACACATTATTGTTGTCATCACCCCTCTCTCTCTCAGGGGTTTTAGTGTCCAAATGTACCTCCAAATTCAGTATATATATATGCACAGCTGTTGCTGTAGAAGAAATGGACAGCTATGGACCTTCCATACATCCATCCTGCACATCCCTAGCAATCTGTCATATTGTTTTATCCTCTTTGTGCCCCCTTTTTCATCACTTTCCTATCACCACTTTTTTCTTTTCTTTTAGAGAAATTAGCACAGGGGTAAGTGGGAGTGTGCAGTAATAAGCGGATGTAAGCCTGATTGTGCAGTGCTAAGCGATGCCTACATAGATTAAGCACTTTTTAAGACTAACTGTGTGTAGGCATAGTTAACCAGAAGTTAACATTGCTGACTGCTGCGCAAACCCATGCTAACCTGCTTACAACTGCTTAAACATGCCTTAATCACTTCGTATCCAACAGCCCTTGTTCTGCCCAGCAACGAAATAATGAGCCCTAGCAAGTCTTGAACCCAGGACCCTACACATCATAGCCACCACAAATTACCACATAGCCATCTGCGCTGTAGATATTACTGATGTGTATTCAAACATATCATGCAGCACAGTCATTCAACAGTAGGGAAAATGTTTATATATATATATATACATATATATATATATATATATATGTATATACATATGTGTGTGTATATATATATATATATATATATATATATATATATATATATATATATTTATATCTAGAGGAAACTGATGTGGAATAAGGTGAAGTCTCAAGACTATAAAGCTCCCTTATCAGCTTCAACAAAAGGTTGAGATCCCTCATCAAATCCACTAAAGCTAGCTATGAAAACAGAATTGCAGCAGATAGTAAAGACAACCACAAGTCTTTCTATATTATGTAAAGGAACTTCACGGCAATACCCAGATTTGCTCTGAGCTACTGCACAATGATACTTCCTCTACCAAGCCAACATATATTGCCAATATACTGGCTGGCAGATTCAGTGCTAATTTTACCCCTCTCACCCCCCCAAAAGTACCAATCACAATACCAGTAGATTGCCAGGCACCCAGTATTACTGCTGCACAGGTTAAAATAGCACTGTCCAAAGCCAAGAATATAGCTTCTATGGGACCTGACAATATCCCTAGCTGTGTTCTACATGAACTACAGAGTGAACTGGCACCTCAACTGTGCACCCTGTTCAATCACAGCCTCATCTCAGGCTTTGTCCCTACTGAATGGCACACTGCTACAGTCATCCCTTTCCACAAAGGAGGAGCGACTACACACCCTGGGAATTATCACTCCATTAGCCTGACAAGTCTGATATGCAAAGCTTTGGAATGCATCATCATGGACCTAATGAACAAGGATATAGGGAATCTCCAAACTCTGGATCCTACACAGTTTGGTTATGTGAAGGGTAGACTCAACTTAGTTGACTTCTTTGAGTCAGTCACCAGAGCTGTGCATGAAGGCAATGTGGTTCATATGGCCTACCTTGATCTGGCCAGGGTCTCTGCTACCATTCTACACTCAGGAATCCTAGAAAAACACACTAAGCTAGGCATCAACCCCAATATCACTACTTGGGTTACAAACTGGCTCACAGATAGAACCCACAGTGTGAAAGTAGCTGACTCCAAGTCAGATTGCCAACCAGTCATGAATGGAGTCCCACAGGGTTCGATCCTAGGTCCTCTCCTGTTTGGTATCTATTTCTCTGAAGACCAGGCCAACATGAAGAGACTCTGGCTGACAATGTTCACAGAGGATTGCAAGTTGGGAGCTATTATTAACTCCCCAAGTGACATTGACATCCTACAGAAAGGCCTCAATGAGACCAATGATTGGTGTCAGAACCACGGCCTTAAGCTCAATGACAAAAAAGGTGTCATCATCATCATCCTCCTTGGGAATAAAATGGTTCCCTTGAATTGCCACATTGATGGTAATCCACTGAACACAGAAGGTGTTATAAGAGATCTGGGAACACAGGTTGACAACAACCTCTCTTTTGACCACCACATTGCCACTGTCATCAGAAAGTCCTTCTATATGGCATATCTCATTGCTAAGGGTTTTGCATCCTTGCATCCAAGAATAAAGAGGTAATTGTCTCCCTCTACTCTTTCCTCATTAGGCCAATCATTGAGTATAATGCCTCATGTGGCATGTACCTCACTAGACACCTGCAAAAACTGGAGAGGCAGCAAAAGTACCTCACAAAGAGGATCCTAGGCCTTAAACACTTGTCCTATATGGACAGACTAAAAAAAACTCCAAATATTGTCTGTGTAATATTGCCTGCTTAGAGGTGATCTCTGCTTGACTTACAAAACCATGTCTGACCCAGCTCTGTTAGAAATGCTACATCTATGGAAATCCTGATCCCTCCACACCACATGCTCCAGAGACCTCAACCTCATAACCACAAATAACAGAATATGCTGGAGGGACAGGTTTATAACCCCACAGACTGCCCATGCTATGGAATATGCTTCCCATACATGCCAAGCAGAGCACCTCACTGGCCCTCCTCAACAGAAACCTTGATGAGTGGATGGGAAATAGAAAATTCACCCCAGGGATCACTCCAGTGGCTTTACTTGACAGAAGCACTGGGAACTAAGGTCAGGTGGCACGATGCCTGGGAAAATCCTTTGGGCTAGGCTAGTAAAGACTCCAGGGCCATTAGCCTAGTACACACCTATGAACCTATGAATGATATCGTCTAGCAAGACAGTTACATTTTTGCAAAGGCAGTATTCCAAACAGAATTATATCTAACCCTAATATCTTATCTTATCTAGTACATCAGTATCTTACAGTAATAATTTCCCTAATAATTCTAACTTTTAAAATAATATTGTCAAGCAAGATAGTCTCCCAATATCTTACATTTTTATGAAGGCACTATTCCAAACAGTATTATATCTGACCCATTATATCTTATCGGTTTGCTATCAAAATAATGAATGCAGATTCTCTGTAGACAGGAAACTGAATGTAGCTATCCAATTCCCATGTTGCTGACCATTACATGATCGACAGTTCAGATTAGCGAATGCTACTGTGCATTCACTTATATGAATTTGAAGTAATGAATAGTGGTCGTGGTACAGTGCAGATTGGGACATTCATCCCTTTCCTCACTGTAGTGCAATCACTGTGTTGGAATATAGAGTTAGCAGGGGGGTGTGGGCGATGCACTGGGGCTTGACCCCCTGCAAAAATATGATGTGAAGTGTAGGAGTTACACTTACCTGAGCTCCTATATGGATATCACGTTTGATACAAGGCAAAAATGTTGAATCTGCTAAATTCATTCATCAAATTTGACATTTTCACCTGATTTATATTATGAAATTCGACATTCCCAGTCGATGTTCTGAATGTTTTTTGTTTGCATTTTCATCATTTCAGTTGTAAACCTATCTTATCGAGTATATTTTGAGTATCTTTCAGTGATAATTTCATTAATAATCAATAAAAATGTAATGCGACAAGAAATGCAACTGGGTTGTACATGCATAATTCACCATCAGCAGTTTTACAATAGACTCTACCTCTTTTTTTAGGGTTCTACTTGTATTCCCATAGGACAGAAAAAAATATTTCTAGCAAGCATTTTTCTTTTTTGCTTGGGAAAAAATCATTACTTACATATACTAATATCCCTAAAATAGTATGATGAGTGTGATACACTTTTTTTCTGGTATACTAATGACAATAATTTGTAATAAGTAACTATGCCAGTAGCAGTATTCAGGAACTCATCCCATTATTTTAAAAGGGTTGCATCAGTCCCATGTAATATACTTGATATTTGTATGCTATCCATTAAGAATGTAATATTGTGAATTGTGGAAGATACACAAAACCTTTACACTTCTCTATGTTGTAAGATAAACCCACATTACTCAATATAGAGTCCAAAGAAATAATGATATTAAATCCTTTTCAGTACTAGCATAGGGGATAATGATTGGGTCACCAATAATAACCTGCTTATTATGTGTTCTTGACATGGATACCAAGAAATTCACCTCTACAGCTTTGCTTGTGGTGAATTTCTTAGCAGCTATGTTGAGAACACATAATTTAAGGTTATAATCAGTGACACAATTATAATTCTTTGTAGTGCCTGGAGCAATCACTAACCCCAGAATTCAGCAAACTTCTGTGCAGGGATAGCTTATTCCTGCACAGAAAGGACCGTTCCCATATAGCACTGCAGCGTGTCATGCATATTCATGAAGGTGCGCTGCCGTGCTGTTAAACAGACACGGATCTGTGTACGAGTGCAGGGGGTGTGTCTGAGAGCAGAGCTCTCAAAATACACATGCCCCCTGCACACCAGAATTGCCATTCAGCAATATAAAACAAGCAAGAATGCTCGTATTATAACCACAACACGTCAGGGTAAGAAATCTTGTCAAAGTCATAAGGCACAATCGTCCCTACCAAGGCAAAAGCTGAAAGAATTAGAGATGTAGCATAAGCAAATAGCACAAACCTCCCAACCCGTCAGAGTAAGGAATGTGGAAAAAGCCATATGGAACAATCATCCCACAAAGCAGAAAGTTGATAGAATAACAGGTTCAGCATTAGTAGGGATACTCTGAATGGTGCAAATAATAAAACACAACAAATAATATTTTTTATAAATGCGATAAAGTTTAAGCATAGCTGCGCGAGTGTGCCTGTTGCTTAGCTACGCTTATTCCAGCTTAGACAGCACAAGAAGTTAAATAGCAAGAGACATCCAATATAAGCAGTATTTGAATATTGTAGTGGTTAGAGTATACACTTTGCAAACAGCCATTCTGGGGTGAATCCCCACTGTAATCAATTTACATTTTACATGTGAAAGCAGTACATAAACATTTTTCTTATATAATTAGTCACTAAATAACATATATTTGTTAACAAGAGTACTGTAGTGGGTCCAGATGTGAGGTGTCAGTTTAATAAAGTTGCAAAACCTCCATATAAACACAAGTGCCCCATGCAGTGTAGTCACACATGAATAAATGTAATGAAAGCACATTGGGGGATGTCAGGGAGAGTAAACAAATTTATAATATGTAATGAATGATGAATCAATACCATACAGCAGATAGTCTATAAAATGAAAAATAAGCAATGATAAGCATTGCATAGCTCTGCTTACCTGGTGTAAGCATTGTGTAAATATGACTGCTATGCAAAGAGTTGCCCAACTAAATGGATTTGCCCATTGGTAAGCAGTGCTGAACCTGCCCCTTTAAGCAATGCCAACCTTAGCTAAGTAGAATTGCCCACAGCTTAGCTCAGCATTCAAAACCATCCAATCATGGCAAAGGGTGGAAAATCGGCCATATTTAAACCCCTCAGGCAGAAATATAGCTCATAACTGGGTTGCAGCTTCCCACTGTAGGCACCATGGCTGGAGTTGGAGAGGGATTGTGCTTCCGGGTGCAGCGCTAGGGTATCCAGGAGTCCAAGGTCATGGTAGGACTCCTGGTAAAAAAACATGATGAGAGACTGCTGCAGGGCCAGTACCAGGATTCCCAATATAAAGTGGAAGCCAGGGACCTTCTTGCCCGTGATCTCACCAGTGCCACTGGTATTCCTCGGACTGGTGAGCAGATCTGGCACCACTATGTCGACTTGAAGTGGAGAAAGAGGGAGCTCTTGGATGAGTAGGTCCAAGAAGCCAGGCAAAGGGGTGATGTCCCAGCACTGTATAAGTAGTCATACCAATAACTGTTTACTAATGTCCAGCCTGTGTATGTGAAGGATAGGTATGCTTAAATATTTCTCTATTTCCCTTACAGCTGCAGCTGAGCGGGCTGTGAATCAGGAAGCCCATGCAAGTAGGCTGCAAATACTGCGTCGCGAGGCTGGTGAGTAACAATCCTGCTTGTAGTAGTCATACCAAATAAATATAAAGTAGTAGAAACCCAACTGCCAGTATAAAAACTGTTTTGTGTATGGGTTGTACTGAACAAATGAGACAATATGACAGTAATAGTCCCATAAAGGGCATATTTAAATAAAACTCTAACTGCCTGGCAAAAAGCTGTAAATCCTGGACTGGTTGTGTTTAATTCTTACCTTTCCAGTAACTAGTGTTCCAGATACAGATTTCCTGTATCCAGGACTGTATGTAAGCTTCTGAGCCCCCCAAGCCTTTCTGTGTTGGAGGGAAGCCTTCTAGCATATCAGTGGGAGTGGTAAGCACTAGGTAACCTGTCTACCACATAAGGAGTGGTTCTGGCACAGAAATTGTAGTTACTGGCTGTTTGGGCAATCTCTTCCATCTCTCTCAGCTTTCTGATTTGAAAGCCTGCATTTGCACTTGTTTCTGTCATGTAACTCATCTAGTGCAGATACAGATTCTTAGTTTTAGCACTTAAATTTGCTTATTCATGCTCAGAACTTGTTCAGAACTTGTAAGCACTAAATAAGCTACTAATTACTATAGCGATCAATCTTCCTCATTACCTAGAGGAAGAGGAAAACAGTTTTTGTACTTACTTTTCTCACTTGCTTACGGAAAAACAGCTCTTGTACTCACTTTCCTCACTTAAATAGAGGAAAATATGTTTTTAATCAGGCATGTCCAAGGGTTAGCTCCCAGTGTTCTCTCCTGTCTATCTGATGAATCTGGGCATCTTGAGGCAGTGTAGAAATTGCCTCATGTACACAGACAACCGTCTCCTCCTACCACCCAACACTAAATCTGTGAGAGATGCACTTATCTAGACAAACTGGAGGTAAAGCTCTCTCCAACCAAGACTGAACTTGACAGTCATGAGGAGAAGGTAAACATTTGCAGCACACCACACTCATCACATAATCTCACTAAATCTACACCACCAAAATCCACACATAGTAACACAAAAACATTTGCGGAGGCTCTCAATAATAATCTGTCTATGCAACAGAGACCTCCAAAGCACAAATGGAAGCAACCTCCATCCCCCAACACAACCCAAATGACACACAGCTCACAGACTCAGTGTGCCACTCAACCACAGCCAATAAGGCAAAATAACATACCCAAAACACCAGTCATAGGTGACTCTGTAGTCAGGCACACTGATGTGCCACTCACCAGGCTAAACAAGGCGAAGGTTACTGTTAGCTGCCTGTCGGTAACAAGATCCGCCACATAACCCACACACTCAGGTCACTCCACAACAAGTACAAATATGACTCTGTCATTGTCCATATTGGTGTGAATGACCTGAGATGTACCTCCCTGGACTACATGAAAAGAGACATGGAAGAATTCTCTGATCTTGTAGCCCAGGCAGGTATGACCCTAGCCCTGAGTAGCATTCTGCCGTTGCCCAGAATGATACCGCAGTACAAGGACAAAATGATTGACTTCAACAATTGGCTAAGCTTCATTCTAAGGGGATCCAATATCTGTCTGCTTGGGATGACATGGTCGACAGACAACGATGCTTTGCCACAGATGGCCTGAACCTGCCGTCCCTGGAATTTCGGATACTGGCTAAGGCTCTTGCTGCCCCTATAGTGCCTTTTTAGGCAAGGTTCAAATAACAAATTCACCACCATAACAGGAACAGGCAAACAAAAACTGAGGGTAATGCTGCTCAATGCTAGAAGTCTAAATCTCAAAATGCACTCACTCTAGGCACTCCTTAAAATGGAGAACATCAATATCTGTGCAGTGACTGAGACCTTGTTCAAGGCTCCAGAAAGCACCCCTGCACTACTAGGCTATAACTCATACCACACTTTTCCGTCATGTTACCTGGACCAAAACACCAAAGTCGGAGGTGTGTCCATATTCATTAAGGATATCCACACTTCCAAGCTAGTTGCTCAGCACAATGCGTCCAAGGTTATTCAAGTGCAACTAACTCTGGGCAAAACTGCAATCCAAATTGTAGCTTGCTACAGATCCCCCACCATGCCCCAGGATTCCCACATCAACTTATCCACACCCCCACCAGGGGCAACAATATCCTAGACCTAGTCATTACCAACATGAGTAACCAGTGTTCCACACCTGAAGTCAACTCCTCATTGGTCTGATCTGACCATAAGCTAATCACCCTTGATATTCACATCCCGTCCCCACCCCCCACTAAGGAAACCACAGTAAAAAAATTCTCCAAAACCAAATTCATGCTTCTTAAGACAGAAGTGGTGAACTTCATGACACCCATGCAGATGGACAATACAGTTACAACTGCTGAATCCTACACAAATGCACTCTATAAGCACTTACACACGTGCATGGTGCTATCCTAAACAGAACTAAGTAGCTATCCTCCAAAAAAAGGAAACCAATCTGGTGGTCCCCTACCATAAACAAACTGTATAACAGAAGGAAGAAACTGTTGCAAAAGAGAGTAAAATCCCATGAGTGGAGGAGTTCCCTGGTCAGCCTCAATAAGAAGGTGAGATCCTTTATAAGATCCTCCAAAGCTAGCTATGAAAACAAAATCACCACTAATTCCAAGAACAACCACAAAGCATGCTACAGCTATGTCAAGAATCTTGATGGCAACACCCAGATCTAGTTACAGCACAAAGGCACAAAAATTACAAAACCAACTGATATTGACAACATCCTGGAAGATAGGTTCAGTGCTAACTTTACCCCCCTCTCACATCCTAAAGGGCCAATATCTATACAGGAAGAATGCAGAGTCCTTGTAATCACAACTATGCAGGTAAAAGCTGCACTCTCTAAAACCAAAAACACAGCATCCATGGGACGGGACAACATCCCAGGCTGTGTTTTACACGAACTTCAGAATGAACTGGCTCCCCACTTAAGCACCATGTTCAATAATAGCCTCGCATCAGGCTTTGTACCCATTGAATGGCACACAGCAGCAGTTATCCCACTCCACGAAGGGGGAGCCACCACTGATCCCAGGAACTATCAACCTATTAGCCTGACGAGCCTGGTCTGCAAGACCATGGAATGTATCATCATGGAACTCATAAACAAAGACATTGGTAACCTCCAAACTCTGGATCCCACCCAGTTCGGGTTTGTGAAAGGCAGATCATGCCTCCTGAACCTGATCGACTTCTATGAGGCAGTCACCAAAGCTGTAGATGAGGGAAAGGTGGTTCACACAGCCTATCTTGACCTCGCGAAGGCTTTCAACACCATCCCCCATTCTGGAATTATAGCTAAACTCACTAAACTAGGTATAAATCCCTACGTCACAAGATGGGTTGCCAACTGGCTCACTGACAGAACACACACTGTAAAAGTTGCAGACTCCAAATCTGACCTCAAAGCAGTGAAAAGTGGAGTACCACAGCGTTCCATCCTGGGACCTCTCCTGTTTGGTATCTACTTCACTGAAGTACAGGCTAACACAGATGGCCTCTGGTTAACTAAGTTCACAGGTGACTGCAAACTAGGAGACATAGTCAAGTCCCCAAATGATGTGGACATCCTACAGAAGGGCCTCGCTGAGACAGATGCCTGGTGTCAGAGCCATGGCCTCAAGCTCAATGCCAAAAAGTGCAGTGTCATCTCCTTTGGTAAAAACTCTGTACCCATGAACTACCACATAGGCAGCAATCTACTTAACACTGAATGCTTGATAAGAGACCTTGGGACCCAGGTGGACAGTAGTCTCTCCTTTGATAGTCACATCGCTACAGTAGTCAGGAAGTCCTTCTACAAGGCACACCTCATCACAAAAGGGTTCTTTTTCAGGAAAAAAGAGGTCATTGTTCCCCTCTACTCGACACTCATTAGACCCATTATAGAGTACAATGCCCCTTTTGGAATGTACCTCACAAGACATCTGCAGCAGCTGGAAAGGCTACAGAAGTACCTCACAAAGATGATTACTGGCCTCAAACAAATGCCCTACACTGATCGTCTCAAAAAACTCCAGCTTTACTCCATAGGATATCGCCTACTCTGAGGTGATCTCTGCCTAACATATAAAACTATGTCAAACCCAGAGCTGTTGGACATGCTACACCTAAAGAAATCCCAATCCCTCCAAGCTGCATGCTCTAGGGACCTAAACCTTGTCACCACAATAAACAGGATGGAGGGATAGAGTCCTGTCCCAGAGACTTCCCATACTCTGGGACAGGCTACCCATCTATGTCAAGCAAAGTTCTTCATTAGCACTCTTCAAGAAAAATCTTGATGAGTGGATGGGAAATAGGAAATACACCCTGGGGATCACTTCTGTGTCTCTGCTCGACAGTGGCACAGGAAAATAACTTTCTTGGGTGGCATAAGCCAGGGAACCTTGTTGGCTAGGCTTACATAGGTCCTTGGGTTGATAGCCTAGTACCTACCTATGAACCTATGAACCTGTATTGTATGGCATTTTTAGTGTTGCATTCTCTGAATAGTAATGTTGTATTAACCACTGTCACCCACACTGTGCTACATAATGAAACTGTCTAGGAATGTCTGTATAAGACTGTTGTAATTACATGGTCAGATTGTACAACTGAGGGAGACTTAAATAGAAAACACTAAAGAGATAGACAGCAATATCCAAACAGCACACTCTGCAGAAACTTAAATGGTTGTATCTTTATCAGACACAGCCATGGTTTGAATCCTGGGAGTTGTAGTAAGCTGTATGCATAATCATACCTTTCAGTTATACAAATTTGTTCAGAATGCCCAGATAACTGGCACACATTTTCTGCCTGTTGCATTGTCCCCCTGGCAAATTAGTGGGATGATCTCAGAATTTTAGGCAGCAAATAATGACATACACCTGATTTTCAGACCTCAAAACCTTCAGAAAATGTGTATGAAAACAAACCTGTCACTCTAGCAACTCTCCAAGTTTATGAGAGCAATATTCAAAATATGTCCCATTTCTACCTCCATGTGTGTGTGCATTAACAGATTGAGAAGTATGTGCATAACATTAACTCAGAATCTGGGAATATTTGTAGAAACAGTCAGGTATTGTTAACAAAAATTCCCTCCACAGGTATACCAGGTAAGAGAGGTAGAATTTAGCTATAAGACAGTTGAAGTATACACTTGTTTACAAACATACCACTGGCCAAACCAAGTCCATAGGGTAGTGTAATAATACCTGTACCTTACTGAGTAGAGCAATGAGCATTAAAGTTGTGCGAACTACAGGGATATATATATATATATATATATATATAGGTTGTTAATTGACATCTCTCCCCCACACCATATCTGCAGCAATAATCTAAATACACAAATTAGTGGGTATGTTTACACCAAACCTACTGTTGGACATATGTCCTATTGTTCAATAAATATTGAAATAGGTTTCTGTTAATGCTACATGTTGAAATACTATCATTGGTGGCCTATTGCTATTAATGTAACCTGCATGCCATTGTAATGGCCACTGTGCTTCCATATATGCACATGTTCTGTTTGCTATGCAACTGTTGCAAATCTGGTGATTTGGGTTACTGGGAATATGTATGCATGCTGTTATACCTAATCCTGGATTGTGTTGAGTATTACTACCCACATATGTTCTAAAACTGCAACACAATAGCATGTTTGTGAAGGCTGTTCCCAGCAAAACTACCTCTCCCACCTCATCTGGCCATGGCAAAAGGCTACAGCACATCTGGGACCCAACACAGGACCTCGTCATCTGCTGGTCCTGCACTACCTTCAGGTGGCACCACCTCAGGGGATGGTGCCTGTCCACCCCACTCTGGGAGCACGTACAGACAGGATCTTGTAACCTGAAGTCAGGTACAGGGTCTGGTGCATAGGGAGCTCTGCAGAGAATTGTGGGATCTGCTACACCACCTTGAGGTCCTCATGACACAAGTAGAGGTTCAGCCTGCCTCTCCTGCTCAGCCTCCAGCACAGCCACTTTCAGGGCCGTGAAGGTGCAGTGGTGACTGCCCGTGGGTGGGAACCTCAGTCCCACTGTTTCCATTGGGGGCTCATGGGCTTCCAATTTCCAAACAACCCTCCCGTCTCCAAGGTGTTTACCCACCACATGTGTCATATACTACCCCTGTATGCTGTCTTGTCTGTCATGCCTGTCTTCCAAACCAACCTCCCTCCCCATATATACCTACTATCTTTCCCTAACATCCCACTCTCACCTAAACACAAAAAGGGCAATCTGTTACCAGCACAAATGTCACTTGCCAAAGATTCCAAAGACAACCACAAGGCATTCTATAGTTATGTCAAGAATCTAAATGGCAATGCTCAGATCTGCTCTGAGCTACAACAGAATGGCATTAAATATACTGATCCCAAGGACATTGCCAATATCCTGGCAGATTGATTCAGTGCCAACTTCACCCCCTAAAGGGCCCATCTCAATACCAAAACATTGCTAAATTTTGGTAATCATGGCCACACAGGTAGAAACTGCACTCTCCAAAGCAAAGAATACAGCATCTATGGGACCAGACGACATCCCAGGCTGTGTACTACATAGACTACAAAATGAACTGGCACCTCACCTAAATGTCATATTTAATCATAGCCTCACCTCAGGCTTTGTTCCCACTGAGTGGCTCATAGCTACAGTTATCCCACTCCACAAATGGGGATCCACCTTGGATCCTGGGAACTACTGTCCCTTCAGTCTGATGGGCCTGATCTGCAAGGAGATGGAACGCATTATCATGGAACTTATAAACAAAGACACTGGCAACCTTCAAACCCTGGACCCCACCCAGTTTGGGTTTGTGAAGGGCTGATCTTGTCTCCTGAACCTGATTGACTTCTTTGAATCAGTCTCCAGAGCTGTGGATGAGGGTAAGGCAGTCCAAACAGCCTATCTGGACCTCACCAAGGCCTTTGACACCATCCCCCACTCTGGAATCATAGATAAACATACTAAGCTGGGCATAAATCCCTATGTCGCTCGCCGGATTGCCAACTGGCTTAATGACAGAACCCAGACTGTAAAAGTAGCCAACTCCAAATTCAGCTCCAGACAAGTGACAAGTGCAGTGTCTCAGAGTTCAAGTCCAGGGACTGCTCTTGTTTGGCATCTACTTCTCTGAAGTACAGGCCAACACTAAGGGGCTCTGGCTAAAAAAGTTTACAGATGACTGCAAACTGGGAGCCATTATTGAATCCCCAAATTATGTAAATATTCTACAAAAGGGCCTTACAGAAACAGATGCTTGGTGCCAGAGCCATGGGCTCAAGCTTAATGCCAAGAAATGTATAGTTATTTCCTTTGAGAAAAAACATGTACCCATGAATTACCACATAGGTGGCAGTACAATAATCACTGAAAGTGTGATGAGAGACTTAGGGACACAGGTGGACAGTGGTCTCACCTTCGATAACCACATCGCCACAACAGTCAGGAAATTTTTCTATGTGGCACACCTCATCACTAAGGGCTTTTCATCCAGAAAAAAGGAGGTCATTGTCCCACTGCACTCATCCCTCATTAGACTCATAATATAGAACACAATGCCCTGTTTGGTATGTACCTCAGAAAACATCTGCAACAACTGGAAAGGCCGCAGAAATACCTCACTAAAAGAATCACATGCTTAACTCATTCACTCCAATGCAGCTCAGGAAGTTTGCATTGTACTCCAATGGGCAGCGTGCCTAAGCCTTTGACATCAAATTATTATGTCACATTTCAAACAACAAATGTTCATCTCTCTGGAACATAGGGATGAAAGAACTATAAATAGCAAACTCCTTTCAAACTACTTTTTATTTTTTTAGTATTCTATTCTTTAAGTTCAAGGTTTGAAAAATGAATTTTATAAGTCACAGGTAACACAGTATTTTATTACATTTTATTTTTGTACAACTTATAATAATAACTCAACTGCAACCACTCACACTACACATTATCAATTTTATTTTTATTTTTTTTTGAGAGAGCTTTTCTCTTTAATTTGAGGTGTTGATGTTTTTAGTTGTTTGTTGAGATATTTAGAACATGAAAATTTATATTGAATATAATTAATATAAAACAAAAGTTAATATATATTTATTTACCTGCACTAGATAGAGGTTAATAGAGTTTAAAGGTGAGTGAAATGTTTGTAAGTTTTAAGATGAAATTTTTTTAACATATACATTAAAAAAATTTTTAATTATATATTGGAATATAAACAAGCAATATTTGATGCCTAGAAGTTAACAGTAGACTGCAGATGCAGGAGAGGTGTGAGATGTGCACCGTTAAAGCAGATACCCTATGCTGACTGTCTAAAATAACTCCAGCTATACTCTGTGGCATATCGTCTACTCAGTGGCAATCTCTGCTTAACATACAAGGCCATGTCAAACCCTGAGCTGTTGGACATGCTCCAATTAAAGAAATCCCAATCCCTCAGAGCCACACGCTCCAGGAATCTAAACCTTGTCATCGCAATAAACAAAACATGCTGGAGGGATAGGTTCCTGCAAGTTACATTGTTAGCAACAGGCCACCAATGATAGTGTTTCAACATGGAACATGAATAGCAACACATTTCAGTATTTGTTGCACAATTGGATATATGTCTCAACAGAAGGTTTGGTTTAAACATACCCATTGACGTGTGTGTTCAAATTAGTTATGCAGGTATGGCTGGAGGAGTGAGAGAGATGTCAATTAACAACTATGATATCCTTGCAGTATGAGGTCTTCAGACCTTTTTAGCTGGTTATGTCTTGCAGGTACCATGTCAAGAGAGTGACTGCCGGTGTTCACCCCACAAGAGAACAGCATTCTGATTAACTTCCTGGTGCATCAGCATGGAACCCTCTTTGGGCGTACTGCCCATGATCTGCAAGAGAGGACTGCCCTGTGGAACGAGCTCATCCACAGGGTAAACAAGGTCAGCCTGCATAACCACAGTTATGAGCAGGTGCGACATCGTTGCACTGATCTCATCCACCGTGTCCATCAGCGTGCTGCTGCAGTTAGGAGGGATCAGCTAGCCACATGTGGGGGTGAAGCCATCCAGCCCCCACTGACACGTGGAGGAGCTCTTTGCCAACCTTGGGGCACCCGCCTGCCAGAAAGGCAAGAACAGGAAGATAGCATTGTGGAGTTGGGTGATACCCACACAATAGAGGAAGAGCATGCAGATAAGGGCCCAAGGCACATTAGTAGACCACTGTCACTTATCAATCCTCATCTGTAAAGTATCTTCAAGCATATGTCAGATAACCTAGTCAGTCGCTGCAGTGTAGTAATGAACAGATGTGCATAATCTGTAGTATTGTGGGTTTGTACTGTTGATGTACTGAAATGCTGCTCCCACCCTGTACCAATGCCACAAGTGTGGCTACTGATATCACATCTCTCACACAACTATGTAGGTCCCTCTGGTATATCTCTGGGGCAGCAGCCTGTAGCTGGTGAGTATGGACGTCTTTTGTTCAGGTTTGCCAATACACCAGCCATGTTATGGCCATGGCATTTACCATGCACACATTTAACACACCTACCCATAATGCATGCTGTACATGTTCACTTATTGTTGCTGTTAACTGCACTGCATCACAGTGGTGACCATGGTGGCATATCTGAAGGGCAAGTAAGAGTCCTGCTGTATAACTAACAAGCTGTCAGTGTAAGATTTGTGGACAGAGATGAACATACTGGTGGGAAACATGGCCTACAGTAGGGACATGTCTGAAACATTACCCTTATACAGTGGCTACAACAGTGAGTGTATATACCAGTATTACAATGGCAACTGTTACAGATCTACACAACAGCATATCACAATACCACATTCCACAACTTCTACAACCTGTAATGTGATCCTAACATGAGCAATGAATGTGTAAGATGGAATCCTATGCTAGGACAACAAATATGGGGAATTCATACCAAAAGCATGTGTTGCAATGTGTAATGATGTACTGAGACTAAGGCTGAAACCTACAGAGAGTATTAATAAAGATACATGTGCTGCACAAGCAACACCTCACTCTACATCAGGCCTGCCTTCCCCATCTGTACCTTGCTGGTGCCAGTGTGCACCTGTAGGTTTGCTGTACATTAGCCGGAACTAGGCTGGTAGACATGCTGCTCTGAATTTGGGACACTGCAAAATGACACTCATGTCTGGCCCATAGTTGTCAAACATCTGCAAAAAGGCTGAGGATGGGGAGGGGTGTCATTCTGAAACACAACAGTGAACTGAAGCATACATCCAAAGCTCACTAAGAATGGCTGAATCTGAACACAGTTAAGGTCATGAATTTTGCCAGACATAACCCTGACTCCACAGCAATAGTAAAGGCACTGTGTGACCTCCAAGGGCTGTGCACATGAACTGACTTTGCAATCTGGCGGAGCTGGGGGACATCTGTAAGGCGGAGTGACCAAATAATGGCAAGTGAAGATGGGCCATGCTAGTATACCCCTTCCAGGAATAGTGACTCCTGTAGTTCACTGAACAGGTTCTGCAACAAACCATCATGTTAAGGGTGTTCACACTTATGCAATCCATGTATTGTATGCATGCCAATCAACATCTGCACAACTAACACATTTGTTTGATACTGCATTTGATTGCACAGGTCATATGTCACATATCAGGTGTGTGTAATGTTAACATATGCAGTATTGTGGCCCCCATGGCATATCAGGGAAGAGGGTGGCATGTCAATAAGGGTGTGTACATTCCTCATAGCCACAGTAAGCTTTGGAGGTTGTCAGTATAATTGGATTTTATTGCTCATACATACACTGCTGATGATGAGATCTGCAAATCGGACGTCAGGCATTCACTATTGACATCTGTCCTCATATCAACACAGGTATGTGTCAGACAAACACATAGGGGCTGTGAGCAACAGAGCAAACATAACTGCCACACATATACACATTCAGCAATGGTGTGTGCACTTGTGAGGTATGGTGTACAGTACATGTCAGGGTGCTGAACAGATGCACAGCAATACTGTGTACATGGGTGCAGTGTGTTTTAGGGAAGGGGCATCATCTATTAACACAACCCATGCATCACACAGATGTATAATGTTGGTAACAGGGATTGAGTATAGCTGTAGTGCATGCTGTTGAGTGCCATATGTCATACATGTTGACAGTTGGGTAATGATAGGTCTGTTTAATATCTTTGTACCACCTCACCTGTAAGTGTGTGTGTGTGTGTGTGTGTGTGTGTGTGTGTGTGTGTGTGTGTGTGTGTGTGTGTGTGTGTGTGTAGAGGTAAGCAATGATGTACAGGTCTTAAAGTATGTTTTCTGTTTTCCCCTCACAGGTGTCAAGGTGGGTCAGGGTCCCTCCTGCAGGTAAACTGATGTTAGTGTCCATACAGACTCTGAGAATGATGATAGGTTTGGTGAGGCACAGGTGGGGTTGTCAGGGGCTGAAGCTGTGCCATCAGTTGACATCCTGCTGTTATCCACCCCATCCCCGCACACAGTCACATTGCCTATACATGCCCCATCACCAGTGGCCATAGATGAGGGACAGTTGGCGAGTGGTGGCATGGGACAGGGCAGTGTGGGGACTATGGCAAGTGTGTCTGTACACAGCAGTCATAGCCAGATGACCAGTGAGGTACCACACAGACAGATGTACAGGGGTGCTCATAGGTGGGCTGCTGGTCATCATGCCCCTTGCAGAAGTGTCATAGCAGGTGTCACCAGACACATGTTTTGGGTCATCATGGAGGCACAGGCATGTATGGAACGTTATTCCAGACATGGTCTGAGGCTCCAGAGGGCTACTCATTCTGCTGTTATTGACAACATCCATGATCTCGCAGGTGCCCACCATTATTTTATTTTATTTTTATTTTATTTATTTTATTTTACATTTGTTGACCGGGATAGTCCGACTGGATGCATGTCCATTTTCAGCGGAGGCCAGGGGAGAAAAGCTCCAAGAGTAAGCAGATACAGCATTACATAATACCAACATTACATATTACAAACAGACTATTTACAGAGATTACATAAGTAAGCAAGTTAAACAAGTTCCACAGGTTACAGTTAATCCTGAGCACAAGTCAGGAGTAAATTAAAATTACACAGTAAACTGGTTAACAGATTTTTACACATTCTAGAGAGAGTTAGCCAGGCTTGATACACTGACATAGCCAGTTAAGTGACAAATGTTGTTTGAGTCTAGTTTTAAATTGACCTAAGGTGGAAAGTAAGGTAATATCAGCTGGAAGAGAGTTCCAGGATCTACTTACAGAGTTTGCAAAGAGAGAATCACCAGCTGTGTTATTAATTTTGCTAGTCTGAATTAGTAGTTTGTTAGAGGATCAAGCGGTCTAGGATTGTTATGGGGGTGATAATATTTTTAAGTGCAGGAGTATTGTCCGGATTATAGAGGATTTTATAGGCCATAATCAGTTGGTTATACTGGATTAGGCTGGGTAGTTCAAGCCAACCAAGCTGATTTAGATTGATGCAATGATGTGTCCTAAAAGGCAGCCCAGTGGCAAACCTGGCAATGTGGTTGTAGCAAACTGAGAGTTTGTTAAGGACAGTCTTGTTCAAATTTGAGAGTAGAGGGGATGCATCCAGAAGGGTTGAAAGAAGGTGAGAGCGAGCTATGGCAATTTTAGCTGGAAGGATTAGGAAGGCTTTTATTCTGTAAACTGACCCTAGTTTTTTATTGATGGTTTTGATAGTTTGGTTAACATGTAGGTCAAATTTTAGATTATTGTCTATGATGACACCTAATAGTTTTGTAGATGGGTCAGGGGAGATTATTGTGCCATCATTTGATTTTATGGTAAAGGTGAAAGCGGTAGACCTATGTGTTGGTGAAAATAACAGCATTTTAGTTTTTTTGGGATTTAGGATCAGACGATGTTCAGAAAGCCAGTTTTCTATTGTATTAAAGGTGGTCTGGGTAGCTGACCATAACTCTACTGGAGATGTGGCTGAGCAAATCAGAGTAGAGTCATCAGCATATTGGATACAGCTGACTTTTGGGATGACAGTATAAAGGTCATTAATGAATATTTAGAACAGCAAGGGCCCTAGTATAGAGCCTTGTGGTACTCCGAGGGTGTTAGGTAGAAGGTTAGAGAGTTTGTTCTGCCAGAGGACAGCCTGCTGTCGACCATTCAGGTAGGATTGAAACCATTGGAGGGCTCCAGTATCTAGACAGAATGTTTGAAGAGTGTGGATTAAAAGTTGGTGATCAACCATATCGAATGCCTTGGAAAGATCCAAAAAGAGGGCTGAGGATATATAATTATTGTTGTGATTATGGTTTATGGTGTTAGTAAAGGCTAGGAGGGCTGAAGTAGTGCTGTGATGAGGACAGAAGCCATGCTGAGTGTCTGCCATAAGGCAATTTTGGATTAGGTGGTGCATGAGTTGTCCATGAATACATTTTTCCATAATCTTTGCAAGTGGAGAGAGTATAGCTATTGGCCTATAATTGGAGAATTCAGTAGAGCTGCCTCCTTTGTGAAGTGGGATTACATAGGATATTTTCCAGATGGTGGGAATTTTAGCTTCTACTATGGTTCGATTGATTAGTATTGAGACAGGGTAAGCAATAGCATCAGCTGATTTTTGTAGGTACTCGGCAGGGAGTTGATCAGCAGAAAGTGTAGTGGATTTTAATTTTTTGATCAAGGTACGGATAAGTGAAGTGGTGACTGGTTGGAAGCTGAACACAAGTAGGTTTCTAGGGGTGCTACTTTCAGGACCAGGGGAGCTAGGAGGTAGTTGGCTAGCTAGGGCTTGAATTGTCTCAGTAAAGAATTGGTTAAAACTATCAGAAACATCTTCAGGGGTTTTATCAATAGTAGTAGCAGGGACTGGGGTTGAAGTTTGTCTAGGATGTAGTAGATTATTTAAACCTGCCCAAAACTTCTGACGGTTATTTTGATTTACTGTCTGTAAATTACAGTAGTATTGTTTTTTGTCTTGTAAAACTGATTTTTTGGTTTCATTCCTGGATTGCCTGTATTTAATGTGATCTTGAGGGTCTTTAGAAGAATGCCATAAAGCCCATGCTTTGTTTCTAAGGGTAATTTTGAGTTTAGACTCTATAGAAAGCCATGGTGCAGTTATTGCCTTGGTTCTCTTTGAATGAACAGGTGCATGCAAATCAAGGATCTCAAGGAATTTGTTGTTAAAGTATGCTACTGCTTCCTCTAAGGGGAGGTGTTTTAGAATAGACCAATTACATGAGTTTAGTTCTTGTTGGAATTTGGCAGGGTCAAAGTTTTTATTGTTTCTAACCTTTCTGAGTAAGTGTTGTTGGGAATTATAGTTTTTTGCTTAATTACATATGTGAGAAGGTGATCGCTTAGGCCATTAAGGAGGGCTAGACTAGGCTTGCATAGGCCCTAGGGCCAATAGCCTAGTACCAACCTATGAACCTATGAACCTATGAACCTAACATTATGCAAGTGATATTTGGGAAGTACCATATAGTTGTCCCTTCATCCCAACATTATTTTGGGGTTGGTCTACAGTTCATGCAGTAAGACATGGTGGGCATACAACTGGGAGTTGTCAACATGGCCTTGCATTTGTGTTCTGTGGACTGTGTTATGTCATTATTTGGGACCCCATGAGATAACATACATTGGCAGTACAGGTGAGGCACAGGCCTTTGACAGAGGACTGTAGGGCATTTGGTAGTGATGCAGGCCATCTGTAGCAGGCCAGTGCATTCTGTCACTCCTACAGTCCCAGGCAGCAAGCCACTGGATCCCCCTGGGGTGACATGGTAAGTGTGGGAGATGTTAATGGCAATAGCTCCTGTCCATATTAATCCATTTGTCTGTATGCTGGCAGGGTGTAGCTTAGGGACACACCTGCATAGGACCTCTCTTCAGCATGCTGCATTCTTTGGGTATTCCCATACAGAAGTGGGGGTCATGCTGTACTCATTCCCAACAGCAGGGACACGACCTGTGATAAACCTGTGGATGATGGTGGGGTGATCTGAGTGCATGTGTGATATGGAAGCTTCTTGCAGCTGACTCACAGATATACCTGGGACATTCCCCTTATGCTGCCTTGTGCAGGGACATAGGCAGTCTCCCATTACTTCATAACTGTGCCTTTTGTGGTCTGCCAGTGATTGGCCAGACTACATCAGTATTCAATACTACACAGACAGCTAGTGTGCTGCCAACCTGTATGTACAATTCCAAAGGTGTGTGCAGTTGACAGTTACATTTTATGTACTCTGTCTAGGGTACTTCCACCTGTGTACTGTGTGCATATCTGGACCCACATTCGTGGCATGTCCATCTTTCAGATGGTGACAGATATTTATTTATTTATTTTTTTTATTTCAGTTTGATTACCGGGGAGGTCCACTGGGCTTTGGGGCCCATTTTCAGTGGAGGCCCGGGGAGAAAAGCTCCACAAAAACAACAGTATTTATTACAAAAGAGTTCAGACAAAAATAATTTACAAAGATTAAACAGGATTTTAAGAACAGTCTACAGTAGTACAATAATTTACAATGATTAACAGGATTTTACAAACGGTCTACAATAGTAATATCCAATGGCAAAACATAGTAAAATATTAACACATTTAGTTAGGTTTCAGCACAAAAGAAAAATGAAGTAAAATATTCTGGGATGAAGAAAGCAGGAGGAGATAACTTTAGTTGCTCATGCAATTAGGAATATAGAAGAGAAGAAGAGAAAAAGATGGTCAGCCTAGGGTGACTTAGTAACTAATTCATCTAGTAAAGATAATATATGAGTAGCTTATACAGCTAGTATTTTAGGAGAGGCAAAAGAGAGTTTTATTGAGAATGGAGGTTAGCCAGGAGAGAAGGAGGAGGATAATTTAAAAGGTGTAGGTTGAAGAGTGCAGTTGCAAATTTTATTAAGATAGAGGTGAGAATGAAGTAGACCTTTGAAGTTATCTAGGTTGTTGCAGGATCTTAGAGAGGTGGATAGGGCATTCCATTTTTTAGCAAGGGTGAAGACCTTTATTGACATCTGAACAATGATTATGGATGACTGCTGAACTGGGTCTTGCTGGGATGCATTATGGTTGGTACTGCAGTTGTCAGAGCATGGACCTGTCATCAACAGTAGTGGCCTTAGGCCACCGGGACACAACCCTCCATGCCTACATGCTGACCACTTCCACACAATGTACAACACACAACAACCTAACACACAGAGCCCTGCATATTGTACGCATGCAACAATCTATCCTGTAAATTGGACCAGCTCAGGTAATCTGTGCTCCACTGTTATTAACCCCACCCATGCATGTTACTGCATTTCTACATAGGATTGGGGAGAGCACACCTGACAACTGTAAACATTTGCTATGACTGTACTAGTATTTTAGGTACACTGCTGGCTTCTATTTCGTTTTGTATTCTGACCTATCATGCAGACTAGAGGCATATCAGTAGAGTACAGATCTTAGGTTTTATTGACCTACATTTCAGTTTCAGACTTCATACCCTGCAGAACTAACATACAACTGCTTGACCTGTTGTAATCTGTCTGTGTAGGTCTGGAGGGGGGCTGTTATCCATTGCCATTAATTGTAGGCCTTAGCACAGTCTTTCTTTATGGTCATCTAGACCTGTCCTGCTGGCTGAGGTTGTTGGGTATGTGAACCTCACTGACATGCATGTCTGCATCCTATGGACACACATTTGGGCCACCACATGTACTGCAGTGGGATTTGCCACCTTGTCTAGTACTGCTGACTTTGTTGACACCAGTGTTTGTTATGGATTCCATGCTGCCCATATAGGTGTCCACTATCTGCTGCCATCCCATTCAGCCACCTGATTCCCTTACATGCTCACATCCATACCATAGCTATGACTAGCAGAACATACTACTCCATTCAGCAATTGATAGTGAGAGTGACTTACTTTGTGGCTGTGCCAGTATTGAGGATGGTGCTGGAGGGCTGACTATGTCAGATGCATATAGTAAACTCCCTATACATGGTAAAGCACAGATAGTGTCATGTTTGGCATCCCTTTTACTGTATATGTGAGACAGAGAGAGGTGTCATTCCCTGGGTTCCTACCATGTCAGTGTATGTGCTATGCATTGCCTCTTTGCCAAAGCCTGGGCATACTGGGCATGCCTCCTTCTGCCTACATGGGCAGGCTCAGGTTATTCCTCCTCTGAGTCACTCTTTGCCTGTGTTGGCCTTGGCAATGGTGGGGTGCTGTGTGGCCCTGCCCCATGCTGTTTCTGCTGTAGTTGTTTCCGCAGGATAATATTGTGTAGCATGGCACATACAATGACAATTTGGTTACATGTAGCTGAAGAGTACTGCAGGGCTCCACCTGATATGTCCAGGCACCGTAATCATGACTTGAGCATCCCAAACGCATGCTCTATTATGATTCTCATTTGTGCGTGTGCCTCATTATGGAGTTCTTGTTCAGGTGTGTGTGCATTTCTGATGGGTGTCATCAGCCATGGCTCCAGTGCGTAACCAGCATCCCCCACTAGGTGGCCATATGGAATGTCCCCAATGGCAAATCACTGGTACAGCTGTGTCATATGCCAGATGTGGGAGTCATGATAGCTTCCAGGGCTGCCAGCACACACATTCATTATAATGCCGTGGGCATCGCACATGACCTGGCAGTTGATGGAGGGGAAGCCTTGTGGTTTATGTAGACCCTACCCCGCTCATCAGGAGGTGCTTTGATGTGTATGTGCGTGCAGTCTATAGCACCCACTACCTCAGGGTATTCTGCTATTTGGTGGAAGAGACACATACTGCTGGTCAATGCCTCAAGGGTGTTGAGGAAATATATGTGCTCATTGGCATGTGCTGACATGGCATCCAGGAACTGGTGGCATACCCTGGATGCTGATGCCTTTGAGATCACCATGATATCCCCAGTTGGCCTTTGGAAGGTTCCTGTGGCTAGTACTCTTAAGCCTACACATACCTTAGTATCCACTGGGATGGGTTCCCCTCTGTTGGTTCTGTATGTGAGGCGTGGCCGGCACAGCTCAACAATTTGCAGTAGGAGGTCCCTGTCCACCCTATAGGGCTCCACTATCTCCAGCTCATGTACCCCTGGTAGGTTACCCTGGTCTCTACACTCTTCTCCTTCTCCTCACTGTGGGTTGGCCATCAGCATTCACACCCTCACCACCCTCAACCTCTTCCACATATTGATATTTGAGAGGGACAGCAGCCCCTATCATTTTGTTAGTTTTGTCTGGTACAATTTCTCCATCTGTGTACACTGGTGGTGTAGAGTTTGTGGGAAAAAACAGAGGAGAAGGTGTTTGCATAGTTTATAGTAGTGTTTTAGGCTGTGCTGGGCTGCTGCCTGTGTAATTGGCTGATTCTGATACATTTCACCTGCCAGCTATGCCAGTTCTCCTTGATTACCTTCCTACTGCTGTTTTCCCTTCCCATTGCCTTCCCTTTTAAGTCCCGAGGTACATCGTGCATACCCAGTGCTCACATGTGAACAGAGCTGCTATTTCCTGGGGGGAGGGTTGTTTAAAACCTGGTGCGCAGTGTGCACACCCGTTTAGGCAATGTAAACACTGCTAGGCAGCTTTAGACACACACCCTTCCTTAGCTGTGCTTAGCTAAGGGCAAACACGGGTCACAGAGCTCCAATATGCTTACAACATGAATGACACCCCCCCCTTATGAAATCAGCTACCTCTTAGGCTCGCACCATGGTGTTACTGCACTTACACAGTTGGGTGGTAGTTAACACTAAGGGGAAATCTGTGATTCAGTATCAATCCTCTCATTTGCATAAAACTGACTGCTAATGCATGGTTACAAAACTGACACTCAGCCTTCCCCCTTAGCAACCACAGTTCAATGGTATTGTTGTCTTCTGCATGCCATTGACTGTTATGGCAGAATGATGATTTTGGTTTAAAAGCTTATTTCCAGCTTTTTTTATTTTCGGGCCGTTCCCGTTTGCGTACCACTGCCCTACACTTAAATGCAACTATTTACCATGCCAATGGCCATATATTTGGCCATTGGCATGCCTATTATATTGAATACATGCTTTCTATGGAGCTGTCATGCCTTCGTTTTGTAATCTGAATGTATTCGGTTAGTAACAGAATATATTTCCGCAGGTTACACTATTACTGCACAGATGCCTGCATGCTTCCTGGATCACTAATTCACCTCATTTGCATGGTTTTCACATACAAATGGGGAAATTAGCATACAGGAGCTGTGTCCATGCAGGAATAGTGTTGGAGCACTCGTGCACATCCTGGGAGCTCATTCCTGGATCACTCCTCGGCCATATTGTGTGCAGCAGCTCTTGCACTATTCCTGCATACCGTGCAGAGCTTGCTGAATCCTGGGGATAATCTAAACAAGTAAGGGCCTAGGACAGAGCCCTGTGGGACACCCTAACTGTAACCAAGGATTTCACCTGTCCAGTTGCTGTATGATACTTGCCATGTCCTATTTGTAAGCCATGCAGCTATCCATCTTATCAAGAGTACATCAATACCTAGTTGTACTAATTTATTGACCAGTGTTTTGTGTATGATCCTGTCAAATGCTGAAGCTAAATCTATATAGATTATATCACAGCACAATTTTTCATTCATAGCTGTTATTATATTGTTATAGAGTATCATGTTACAGGGGATAATAGATCTGATTTCAACATATGCATGCTGATATATGGTTTAAAATCCCAACCTATCCAGTTCTAACAATAACTTATCCAATATTACCTTCCCCGTTATTTTTTCACAACATGAATGTAGACTTAAGGGTCTGTATGATTCTGGGTTTGTCCTACTCCCCTTTCCCTTAAAGGCAGGTTTAATAATCGCATGTCTGCAATTGTGAGGAATCTCCCCATATTTATATAACCTAGTGAATAATAGATATAATGGTACCGTAAGTTCTTTCTGAAGTGTTCTCAGGTCATTGTTACTAATTCTGTCTCTTCCCTGTGCTTTGTTCGGATCAAGTTTGCACGTTTCTTTTTCAATATAATCTAATTTGATTCCAATGTCTGGGGTTGACTGGATGTCACTAGGACAATTTATCACCCCTTTTGTGGAACCAAACTGTTTTGAATACGCTTTTGTAAATATATCTATAATCTATTGTGTCTGAGAATAAATTTTAAATCTGCACAAAGCTTATCAATTTGTGTTTCTTTACTCCTTCCACAGCTTATGAATCTATATAAAGATTTCCTATTATGCTCAATATCTTTATATAATTTTTCTTCAAAATTTTCTTGATGTTGTCTCACACTATGCTTAATCTGTTTGTCCAGCTTGTTTACCTCAGTTTTCAAAGTTTGATTTCTTATATTTTTTTGTCTCTCACCTTCATCAGACATCTTGTTCTTATGGAAATATATCCCCCTGATGTTATATGCCTAGATCCTGACGTTAAACATTTTGTTTTGATTTTTTGCACTCAAACAATTTCTCTTTCAAAACTTTCTACATTCCATCTGCAGTTTTTCCACTGCACACTTCACTGTTTTGCTTCCATATAATCTGTAATTAACATTCTGTGCATTGGTTTAGATTTCAGTTTTGGCAGATAATCTAGCAACAAATTAACCTTTATAACCCCATGATCCCTGCACATCAGTAGTGGTAAAACTTGACTTTAAGTAACAGTAATTTTTTTAGGAACACAAACAATGTCCAGTATGTTCCGTCACCTGGTAGGTTTTTTTACAATCTGAAGCAATTGTTGTCCATGAATATACGCTGTGAATATTTTTCTTACTAATGTTGTTGAATCAATATTATTCCAGTCTGTTTCTGGTAAATTTAAGTCCCCAGCTAATATTATTCTTCCCTCCTATGGAGGATGTTATAACTTTACAGAATGTTTCATAGACTAGAATGAAAGTCTATATCAAAGGCTTTTGACACATCACACAATAATAATAACCCATGCCTATGCTGTACACTGGAAATTCTCTCTCTTAATAAAAGTAAGACAAATTTGATATGTCTTTCCACATAATGCAAACACACCTGGGTGAAAACGTTTCATAGTGACTCTTGTCAGTCTCTCAGAAGTTATTTTGCAAAAAACTTTGTAATCAGTATAAATAAGATATAACAGCCTTCACTTAGTAAATAACTATCACCTTTTCTTGTAAATAAATTTCAAAATACCATCACAGATAGGAGTGCTTTATATACAAACTGCAACTATTCGTTAAGCACTTGGAAAAAGATTTTTTTCTGAAATAATGACATAAAAGTATAATAAGAAAAGGGTATGCCATCTAAACCAGGAGAATGTTCAACAGTAACTTCAATACACTGCCTCATTCTTCTAGCACTATAGGCTTAAATAAAGTATCATTGTCAGATTCGGATATAGTTGGAAAAGACCATGCACTGGGCTGGCTAAAGGCTAGGTAAGCTTTGTACATTTTATTTACATACCCCTGTACAAAAAATCAAGGCACTGTATACAATCCATTGAGCAAGTTTTTTTTTAAGTTTTTACTCGGGGGGGGGGACTTTTGCTCTGCATACTTCTGTTTGAATAATAATATTTTCATTCTGTATTCTGTGATGGTCTTTAAACATCGGTCTAAATGATATACAGGAAAAGGTTATTATGTTGTAAGGAGTGTTCATATGTGTCCATCATAGAATATTCCTTCTTTCTTTTCTGACCGCACCTCTTTTCCCTAAACCATCACTCAGGCCAAGTAACACAATAATCCATGAGTGCAGTGCTGATGTCAATGATTAATACTTTCTGGTTTCCAAGATGCAGTATGTAATAAACACCCAGTAAGTTCTTAATTTCTATCCCCACTCACATGCTTGTATTATGTACTTACATGAATATCATGACTGTATGATATGAGACCAGAAATTTAGTTGTGACAGTCATCCAAAGCTGAATCAGATGAATATGCAAAACAATCAGTTTCAGTAGAGAAAGCACCTCTAGTATAAGTAGGCCCTGAACTGGGATTCAGGGTTAGTTGTCCACAAGTTAGGACTTCCTTGAATATTTTAATGTTTTTATTAATTTTCCAGGTTTTCTTAATATGGCAGTAAAAATAAACCAGTATGATTGTGCTATGTGATATAAAAACATAACAGTTTTAATATAACAAACAAGTGTTCAAGGTCTTTCAAATTATTAGCAGCATATATAGAAATAAAATGAAAAAGGCCATAAGGGCTTCTGAAGCCATGTATTACAAGTCTACCAGGAATAGAAATAAAAACGATGAATCTAAAACTGTTAGAACAAGAATACCACTGCATAAATCATGTTCAAATGACAATACAATATTATGTCCCTGGAGAATTGTTCCTGTTGTTGTTGCTTACTGGTCAATAAATGGATATGCAATTGACAACAAATGTCAGCACTGATATTCTTGCTACTTTCTGGAACAAATAAATGGCACATTTCATTAATACTACTGTTAACATTATGAAAGCAGACAGTTAAGTCATCCCTTTGCCCTTTTTTGCAGGCTGTGGTACACCTCTTCCTTTCCTTTCTTCCAATAGTATTAAAATCAGCATATTTGATATCACTAGTCTCTATGTCTAAAGACGCTGTATCTACCTAACCCCTTTTCTCACCCTAAGTCGCTCACCTATATGACTGTCCTCACTTACTGCACCCCCCGCGTGTATGTCTGAGGTGGTTATAGAGCTTAGTGGGATTGTAGTGCTGTCAGGTAAATTACATCGTTCCTCAAATAATTCCTTTTGAGGGCAGTCAAACCAAAACTGCTGAGCACTCTTACATTCCTAAAATGTTTCACAGTTTTGCATACTATCACCAAATTCTCCTCACTGAGCACATTTTCTCTTGGGATGTGTTTGTATTACAACTTCATAAGAGCCATAATATACATACGTTTTAGGCTGTCCCTTATAATACAGAAAGGCCTACAACCAGAAATAATAATCACTCTAGGAATGTGCCCATACAGTGGATTAAGCAGTTTCAGACGTCTCCATATTTCCCTGGCACCATTCCAAATCTATCTTCATACCATTTTTTTAATATCCAAAACAGAATGGTTTACTGCTGAAAAATAAGGCTGAATCTGTTCCAGCTGTACATTAGCTGTTCTAAATTGCACAATAGTACATCTTTCTGGCTGCATAATTAGTCCTACAATGTATCGCTGTGTACATGGGGTTCAAAGTTTTTTTTTCACATTTAGCCAAAAACTCCTCAGCAAACTGGAATGTTTCACAGATAATATCACAAAATGAGTCTTTATAACATGGATTAAGGCCTGTATTGTTTTGGTAGAAGTCCAAGATGAGATATAATAGCGTCTCAAAATGCATTCCTGTTAACATCTTCAGTATTTTTACCAGATATTCACACCACAGGTAGTTTTGTTTGCGTGTTGTAAAACAGCAGACTTTCCCAGAAGAAGTAGATTTAACCACCTATGAACATGTTCTATAAGAAACTCTTTTCTCAGAGTCAACCAGTTCTTTGCCTACAGATACAGTTAGTGTGGTGTAAACTGATCCGAAGTTCAAACTCTGACCTTTATCATCTGACAAGGGAAGGAAGTATGTTTCTCCTTTAGCAGCATGTCGATCAGTAGTTTGACTCCAAGAAGCAGGTTTGCAAGTATCAGGGCTCACTTTCTCCTGACAATTTAAGCAGTCTGTCACTCAATAATCCTCCTTCATCAAGCTTTGTAAATCTGAATTATGACTTGTTCAGAAACATGTTTAGGAGACTCCATTCTGTCCTGTATTATAATGCAACTACCTTCTGGTCTGTTGCTCACAGGAAGTAATAGAAAACAGTAGATGAAGTTCCTTGATGTACAGATTAAATTTCCCTCAGTAATTTAAATACCACCTTAGGTCTTCACTGAAAAGAGTTTACTAGTCTCGAGGGACTAATATGGTCAACAAAGGATAAATAAAAATGAAAACTAGATGATGTCTAGAAACTATGCTAAACGTATTTGCTGATGAATGCAAACTAGGAATGGTTCTCAAATCTAATTCTCATAATCAAATTCTTTGTTATGGACTAGACCAACTAGATGCTTGGCGTGTTAAACTCAGACTTATCCTCAGTAACAAGAAATACAGTACAGGTCAATTTGGAATCTGTCTCATCACTGTCACAGATCATATCTACAACCATCTATTTAAATCTACCATCATGATCGGGATACTTATATCAATAATGAACTTCATTCGACTTCCACGTTTCTGTTTTGAGTAGAAAATCTGTCTGACTTGCACAAAGTATCTTTCATGGTAACTCATCAAGGAATAAACAAGTTTTAGTTCAACTTATTTCTTCCTTATTAGGCCTTCTGTGGGCCACTATTGGAGTACTGGATTGTGGAAAAGGACAATTGCCCTGGACTCTCACACCTCTGGTGTTTCTATTTGATAAAAAAATTAATTATTAATGGGCAAACAATATGTTCTCTAAGGAAGCATGAAATGAGCAATTGGAAAAGTTGGCAAGTGAGAAAACATGGCATGTAAATCAATGTAAATCATTTTATTTTACTGGCTGCCTGCACATGCATTTATGTCAGAACCTGCTGATGGAGACTGAGTGCATCTGAAGTTTGAATAACTTGCACTCTTGCTATAATTCTAGGTTTGAATACTTTGATAATCTTTGGTTGTCTTGCAATTTGCAATCCTAAAAAGTATAAAGCAGGTTACTGGACTGAAACAAAATAGACATTGATAATTAAGTAATATCACTATGCCCACTTCAAGGTTCTGCTAGTTTTGACATGTTAAGATATACACTCAAAACAAACAAAACTTCAGAGCTTGGCAGGTTTAAAATAATTTATTAAATAAAATAGTCACACGTGTGGGAAAGCATAGCTTTGAAAAACAGGCCTCCCTGAATAAAAGAATTCATAATCTTTTATAGGAAAACTTCCACAAAGTTATAAACTTTATTATACTACTGCTAGTCATCCAGCAGAAAAAGGCTAGCTAATGCAGTTATAGCACAGTTCATTATTCAAGCCTTTTATTAAATATGCAATAAAAATACATTGCAGTTTAATTATAGACTCATTATTTTCTTTTTTTCTTATTGATAACATTTTGCTGAGTATGAGAATATTTTCTTCTACCATGTGATCATGTGATTTAGGAAGAATGTTGCCTCAGGCACGGGAAATAAAATATAACACTGCATGAAATATTTTCTTCTGCCATGTTGTATAGTAGAAAGAACGCTACCTCAGAAACAAGAATTAATAACAAAATAATTTGCATTTTCCATGTCTCTACTCACAGTACTGTGGCACATACACTAAGTTTCTGAATACGAATGCAATTTAATTTTAACCCTTTACAGATATGACTAGTATGTTGATATAAAAAGTGTGGCAACTCTCAGGTGGTGCTCTGGTTGCAGGGCTACCACGTGCTTGTGTGGAACAAAGCTGGAATGCATTATTGTGGCCATTATTGGCTGGTTCTAAGTTTAGCAGGGCTACTCTGTATTTTTATGATACACATGGCCTTGGCCACTTCTTATGCTAATCATGCATCTGCAGTGTGCAGAGTTAACAAAGCGAGTACAATTGCTGATTGTTATCTGTATGGGTGAAAATAACTAACTGTGCTGACATTTGATCAAGTTACACAGTCATCATTTTGGCTTTGTAGGATTACTATATATATATATGTACAGCCACCCTTCCTCCTCTCCTAGCTCCCTTTATCTACACTGCCCTCTTCCTCCTCTTTTTACTTATTCTACCCCTTAGAGTGCCTCAGTGGACCACAGTTACATCTCAGCATCTGGCCACTAGATTGTGCCCTCTCCCCACTAATCTACTCCCGCCCCAATAACTGCCTTGTATTCTGTTTAATCTTTATCTTCTTCCCCTTAAATCTCCAAAGCCCTATTCTTACTTTCCCCTCTTAATCCACTATAGTCCACTCTATCCAACTACACCCCTGTCCCCTGTACTTACCTGTTGCATTCCTCACTCCACTGATAGGTTCTTGATCTTCCCTTGCCTTCCTTGGACCTTTGGCAACAGTCCCCCCTTGAAGATATGTATATCATACATTTCACTGTCCTCTACCACTACTGGCTAGGCCCTTACCATCTACCCATCCCCAAACTTACCTTATCTTTTCAGCTCTCCACTGATAGTTTTTCCTTGGCCTCTCTCCTTCAGTGGCTCTACCTGCTCCGTTCGCCCTGCGGGCTCACTCCGCTCCCCTACCCTACCCCCAATTCCCACCCACCCCCAGTGCATCTACATTTATAATCTCTTCCTGTCCCCTCCCCTATTGCCCTCAACCTATCCCATCTCATTGCTCCACCCCCTCCTAGATAACTCTCTTTAAACTACCCCTCCCCCTCTCCTTCCCCTTACCTGACTGCTCTCTCACATACTTCTCCTCCTTATATCTCTAAACTCCCCAGTCAGTCCCTACCCTCTCTTCTAATATCTATCCTACCCTACTCATCCATGTCTCATCCACACTATCTCACCTCATTTACATGTCTTTTCCTTCTTACCACTCTGTATAATGCATCTTCCTATTCCTCTACCACACTACCCTCCTCTTTCCCACTCCCCTCACCCTCCACTATCTCCTATACCCAACCTTCAACTCTCCATTTTTATTTAATATCTCCCTCCCTCCTTCAACCAAATCCATTTCATTACTTTAAACTAAAACTCCACACAGTGTACTTACAATCTCCCTCTTTCAAAGTTAAATTACATCTCCCTCTTACTTTATCTCTCTATTCTAAGTTTCATCTACTCTATCCTTTCTCTTGGCTTGCTCTTGCAGGAGATATCCATCCCAACCCTGGGCCAACACCTACTAACAATCTCTCTCCCACTACCTCCACTAATAGACACAGCCATAAATACCTTAAATTCATTACCATCAATACCCAGAGTATTAATAACAAAATAACAAACTTCCATGCCTGGCTAAATCTTACTGCACCTGACATAGTAGCAGTAACAGAAACCTGGCTAAAACCCCAAACTACTAACTCTGAGATTTTACCACCTGGCTTCCAAGCTCTTAGGTCTGATCGCCAAAACAAAAAAGGAGGTGGTGTAGCCTTGGTCTACAATTGCCTGCTAAATCTCAGCCCATACCAAACTCCCATTCCTAAATTTAATAATGCAGAACTAATCATAGGAATCCTCAAAATAAACAACTTCAAAAGTATCTGTGTAATAACCATCTATATCCCTCCTGGAGACAACACCACTACCCTTGAGAATATTCTCTGTTGGGCAACAAACAATATCAAACAGGAGACTTACATTCTAGGTGATGTCAATATTGATTGGAATACAATTAATAATAATACTCCCTCTCAGTCTATCAATCTTTATAATTTTACTCAATTAATAAACAACATTACCAGACCTAACAAAACTAACCCTCCAGGGTCCATCCTGGACTGGATTCTAGTCAGCCACCCGAACAATATCCCCAACTCTGGTACCTTACCAGACTCAATAAGTGATCATCTCCCAGCCTTTATTAACCGAAATACCCAACAGTTCCCACACCAACATCAATATGCCCACTCTCGTAACCTAACTAATTTTAACCCTTCAGTATTCTCTGAAACCCTTAAACTAACAAACTGGGATTCACTAAACACTCTTCCCCTAGATGAAGCCCTAGAAGTCTTCAATACTACCTTCCTTCAAATCCTAAACTCCCAAGCCCCTCCTCGAACAAAACGAATAAAGTTCAACTCTGCCCCTTGGCTAACTAAGGACACTAAAACTCTAATGCTACAAAGGGACAAAACTTGGAAACAATACAATAAAAATAAAAACACAGCTTCTTTACTTCAATTTAAGCAACTCCGCAATCTTGCCAAAAAACTTATTATGAAAGATAAAAAATCATACTACAACAAACTTCAGTCTACTCTCACAAATAATCCAAAAAAAATCTGGAATTCCATCAATTCCCTCTTACACCCAGGTACTAAATCCATTCCCTGCCCAGACAGCAGTAAGACTGACACAGAAATTGCAACACTCTTCAACTCCTTTTTTACCAGCTCCATAGCAGAACTGACTAAATCCTTCTCCAATTCCACCACCATCCCAAGCCCAAAGCCTTCTTCACCTTCCATCCCTCACTCCAGCTCTCGTTACCACCCTCCCACCTTTATTCTACAACCTGTGTCTACCACCAGTATCAAACAACTTCTTTCCAAACTCAAACCATGCTCCAATGCCCCCGATAACATCCCATCACTCTTTCTCAAGCTTGCAGCAGACGGCATCGCCATACCTATCAGCATTCTCATCAATAGATCCATCCAAGAATCTTATGTTCCCAAACTTTGGTGAGCTGCCCACATTCTGCCCCTCCATAAAGGAGGCAAAAATAATACCATTTCTAACTTCCGCCCAATAGCCATTCTTTTCCCTATTTCAAAAGTCCTTGAAAAATGTATCCACCGGCAACTCATGCCCCACCTCCTCAATAACCATCTCCTCACTCCTACTCAACATGGGTTTCGGCCTGGCCACAGTACCATAACTGCTCTCCTTTCCTTCCTAGACATTGTCAACCATGCCCGTGACTCTGGAAATATTGTCTCCACTGTTCTACTTGACCTTTCCAAGGCATTCGACACAATATCCCACACACTCCTTCTCAACCACCTTTCTAACCTCAATCTCTCCCACAATTCCCTTTCTTGGTTCAAAAGTTATCTCTGAAATAGATCCCAAGCTGTGAAATGGAAGACTGGTACCTCAAAATTCTTACCTACCCCTACCGGAGTCCCTCAAGGCTCTATTCTCGGGCCTCTGCTCTTTAATATCTTTATCAATGATCTCCACTCTTCAATTCCTCAGTCTCAAATAGTACAATATGCAGATGACTCCACTGTTATCTGCTCTGCCCCTAGCCTTCCTGAGCTTCAAGCCAAAACCCAATTGGCCTTCACAACCACAGAAAACTGGATGCTTCAAAACCATCTTTCCCTCAATGCCAATAAATCCCATATCATTCTCTTCTCCACCTCAAAAGCTCTGACTCTTGATAAGTCATCCTTCAAAATTTCCAGCCTCTCCCAGTCCCCAATAGAAGTTGTTAGTTGTGCAAAATTACTCAGAGTTACCATTGATGAACACCTGAAATTTAATACTCATATTCAACTAAACATAAAAAAAACACATCAGAAGCTCGGTATGCTTTATACAAATGTCAACTTTCTTACTCCATCTACAAGACAAACTCTCGCCACTACCTACCTTCTCCCTTCTCTACTGTATGGTGCTCCTCTTCTAACCAATCTCACCTCTTCTATCTCCTCAAAACTTGAAAGTTGCTACTACAAAATCGCCAAATTTGCTACTAACTCCACTCATTCTACACACCATTGCATCTGCCTCCGTAGTCTCCAATGGCTAGAACTCCCTAATCACCTCGATTACCTCCAACTTACTACTGCACACAAACTAATTTTTAAACCTTCTGCTTGCCCTGCATTATCTAACATCTTGCCCTTATATACTCCTCTCAGGCCTCTAAGATCCAGCCACCAGAATCGTATTTCAGTATACAAACCCAAACGACCCCCTGGCCAACTTCTACTTTCCTATACTACAGCTAAAAAATGGAACTTGCTTCCTTCCCTTCTAAGAGTCACTACAAGCTATGAACACTTCACATCTCTTCTCCATTCTCACCTCTCCCAAAACTGGAAATGTAATTGTATACTTCCTACCTAGATCTTAATACATCCATTTCCCCCCCTCCGGTCCCCCTTCTTCTAACTCTCTCCTTGGCTCCCCTCCCTCTACTTCTTTATCTCCACTCTCTTCCCTGATTAAACCCTGTATTTATTCCTTTTAAGCGTTCTCCTCCCACTGCCCACTTGCAGGTCTAGTCTCACAGTTGAATCTTTTGCCTTTTTCATAAGGTGTACTTTTGACTCAACCACAAAATGAATATTAGTCTAACTGTTCTTTTTCATCTTCCTCCTGACACCTCTTCTCCTTTAAATTCTTTGCATCTCCTTCACTTCTCCTCTGTTTTACTGCTCTTGCATTCAAGATCTATGTATAATTTCCTTTTATCTCTCTCTACTACACTAACAATACAGTTGCATAATTATATTAATTTCTTAAGTATACTGCCAAATGTACTACATTTTTGGAAATTGTTAAAGTGTTAAGCTGTTAGAACACAGAGTGTTTTTGTGTGTAATGTATTATTATGGAGCTTTTCTCCCCGGGCCTCCACTGAAAATGGGCTTTCGGGCCCAGTGGACTTCCTTGGTTATCAAACTGGAAATAAATATATATATATATATATATATATATATATATATATATATATATATATATATATATATATATATATATATATATATTTCATAGGTTCATAGGTAAATACTAGGCTATCTGCCCCAGAGTGTGTTGGCTTTTGCCATCCCCTTGGATTAGTTCCCTGTGCCTCTGACCAACAGAGCTATTAGTTTTCTGTGCCTCTGTCCAGCAGAGCCACTGCAGTGATCCCCGAGGTTAATTTTCTGTTTCCCATCCACCCGTCAAAGTTTCTCTTGAAGAGTGCTAATGAGGGGCTCTGCCTGATGTATATTGGAAACTTGTTCCAAAGCATGGGGAGTCTCCGGGTCAAGAATCTATCCCTCCAGCATGTCCTATTTATCGTTGTGGTAAGGTTTATATCCCTAGAATGTGTGGCTCTCAGGGGTTTGTTTTTTTTGGGTGGAGCATATCCATCAATTCTGGGTTGGACATGGCCTTGTATGTCAAGCAAAGATCACCTCTGAGTAAGCGGTATGCAACCGAGTACAGCTGGAGTTTCTTTAATCGGGCTGCATAGGTCATCTGTTTGAGGCCAGTATTCCTCTTGGTGAAGTACTTTTGTGGTCTTTCCAGCTGTTGCAGGTGTCTTGTAAAGTACATACCAAATGGGGCATTGTATTCTATAATGGGTCTAATAAGTGATGAGTAGAGAGGCACAATAACCTCCTTTGTTCTGGATGCAAACCCTTTTGAGATTAGGTGGGCCACATAGAAGGATTTTCTAACCACCTTGGCAATATGATTATCAAAGAAGAGATTGCTATCTACTTGGGTCCCCAGATCCCTTATTACTTTTTCTGTATTTAGGGGACTACCACCTATGTGGTAGTTCACGGGCACTTTGTTTTTTCCAAAGGGGATGACTATGCACTTTTTTGGCATTCAGCTTGAAGCCATGATTTTGACACCAGGTATCCGTCTCAGTGAGACCCTTCTGGAGGGTGTCTGTATCAGCCGGAGAATCAATTATGGCCCCTAGTTTGCAGTCATCTGTGAACTTGGTCAGCCAAAGTCCTCTTGTGCTTACCTGTACCTCTGAGAAGTATATACCGAACAGGAGGGGTCCTAGAACTGATTCCTGGGGGATGCCACTTGTAACCAGTTTAGCGTCAGACTTAGACTCTGCAACTTTCACAGTGTGGGCTCTGTCCATGAGCCAGTTTGCAACCCATCTCATGATGTAGGGGTTAATGTTCAGGTTGGTGAGTTTGTCTATAATACCAGAATGGGGAATGGTATCAAATGCCTTTGCGAGGTCTAGGTAGGCTGTGTGGACCTCCTTACCCTCATCTAATGCCTTAGTAACTGTCTCAAGGAAGTTTACCAGGTTTAGGAGGCATGATCTGCCCTTAAAAAGCCAAACTGCAAGGGGTCCAAAGTTTGGAGGTTCCCAATGTTTCTGTTAATGAGCTCCATGATAATGCGCTCCATAGCCTTGCAGACCAGGCTAGTCAGGCTTATAGTGCGATAGTTACTGGGGTCTGTTCTGGTGCCACCTTTGTGGAGTGGGATAACTGTTGCTGTGTGCCACTCTGTGGGTACGTAGCCTGAAGAGAGGCTGAGTTTGAATAGTGTGTTTAGGTGAGGGCTTAGTTCAATTTGGAGCTCTTGTATGACACAGCCTGGGACACCGTCTGGTCCCATTAAAGCTGTGTTTTTGGCTTTGGATAGGGCTGTTTTAACCTCTGTGTCGGTGATTAATGGGGCTTTACATTATTCTGGTATGGTTATGGGCCCTTTAGGGGGTGAGAGAGGTGTGAAGTTTGCACTGAACCTGTCTGCCAAAATGTTGGCAATATCAGTCAGTTCAGGGTAATTTGTGCCATTCTGCACCAACTCAGAGCAGATTTGAGAGTTTCCAGTTATGTTCTTGACATAGCTAAAGAAAGATTTGTGGTTATCTTTGGAGTGCTTGGCAATTTTTCTTTCGAAGCTAGCCTTGGATGATTTAATGAGGGATCGTAGTTTCTTGCTGATACTGATCAGGGATGTCTTTCCTTCTAAAGATTTTGCTGTTATCTGTACTAGTTTCCTCCTTCTATTGTAGAGCCTGTTTATGGCAGTGGTCCACCAGACTGGTTTCCTTTTCTTGGAGGAGTGAGTCTTGGTTTTACTTGGGATAGCATGATCCATGCATTCCTGCAGATGATCATAGAGTGCCTTTGTATAGGTTTCAGCAGCTTGGACAGCATTGTCCATTGGCGTGGGGGCTGTGAACCTTTCCACCTAGGTCTTAAGCAATGTGAAGTTTGTTTTTGAAAAGTTTTTACAGTGGTTTCCTTGATTGGGGTTGGGGGTGGAATGTGAATATCCAGAGTGATTAGTCTATGGTCTGATCTAACCAGCGAGGGGTTGACATCAGGTGTGGAACACCGGTCATCCATGTTGGTGATGACCAGGTCCAATATGTTGTTCCCTCTGGTGGGGGTGTTGACCAGTTGATCCAGGGCATTCGATATATATATATATATATATATATATATATATATATATATATATACATATTTTTTTTTGAATGAAACAAAATGGAATATTGCATTGTGTTCACCATGTGTTTAAAACAATCATTAATGTGGCTATAATTACTGGGAATGTGGACTGTCTGTTTGTATGAAAGTGACTGACCCTGATGTCATTTGCTCATGTTAAACAGTCATTAATCTGAATTGATGGACTTGTATGCATTTTTATTAACTAATCTGTAGTACTTAGATGTGGCCTGAATATGTGTGAATCAAACCTTAAATACGTTATTGTGACCACTATTTTTATCAGAGTTGTCTGGGGTGTACATGGTTAACAAAGTGACTATATTTTTTGGTAATGGGGTGATCTCAGCATGAAAAGATAAGCAACCATTAGTCAGACTTTTCAGGAATATTGTGCATGTGTGTGAAGCAAGATGGAATACTTTACTGTGGCACATTTGTGTAAAACAAAGTTGACACTCGTTAATGTATCCATTGTTTTCTTTTTATAACAATTAGGCATCTGAAGTATACATGTCAACAAAATGGCTAAAATTGCTTGGTATGAAGTCTGGTTTTGACCCTACTGTTGTTTGGCCAAGCTAAACAGATATTTAATGTGACCTTTGCTGGAATAGTGTATATCTGAGTGAAGCAAGTTTGAATACTTTACTCTAGTTATTGCGTGTTTGTTTGAAACAGAGTTGAAATACATTGCTGTGGTTATTATGTATTTCTTAATGTTATTACAATGAAACATCTGATGTTTACACAGTCAGTAGATTGGCTATAATTGCAGGGTATAATGGCTGTCTGTGTGGATGAATGTGACTGACCCTGCTGTAATTCACTTAAGTTAAACAGTCATTTATCTAGCTTTATATGACTAGTATGACTATTGTTCTACTGTGTGTCTGTGTGAAGCAAGGTTGAAATTCATTACTATTAGCATTATTTATCACAGAGAACTGATGTATATTAAGCCAACACAGTGGTTATAACTCCTGAGTATGGGGGCTGTCTATGGATGAAAATGACTGATTCTGTTGTCATTTGATCACTTTAAGCTGTCATTAGCCTAGCTTTGCAGGACATATGCATTGTCTCAGTACATCAATGGGTATCACACCCACCTTAAGTGCCAGAGGCTTTGGGTTCCCCAAAACATGCATTTGGATTAGTTTTCCAGTACTGACATTGTAATACAGCATAAGGGGGTGCTGTACTCCTGAGTGTGTCATCTTTGAGATGAGATGTTAAACCAAGAGGCATCTGCCTGAGTTGTTGGCATTTATTTATTAAAATGTATTTGTTTAGTTCAGGTAGATATAAAAAAACATGGAATTTATCAAAAATAGAGGTTCCTATACATATATAAACAGATGCTATATATACATATTTACATATGCATATTTACATTTTTACATTCTATACAAGATAAATATCACAAAACGAGAAAAAAAATAAAATGATCCTCACACTTTTTTCCACAACCAGAACCTAATCTTCCAAAATGTCTTATAATATCCACATTTTATTAAATAATATTTCATTAATCTATATATTCCTGATAACCCATACAATCATAAACAATTCCCTGCTAATATTATGTTAATTTTTCCATGATTTTCCCTATACAAATCATATAAAATTATATCCATATTTATATTTGCTAATTGATAAATACCATTTATCTTTCTTTCTTTCTTTGCACACAGCTTTCCATGTTTTCCTAAATCTTTTACAATCTAAAAAAACTGAATTGCCATCTCTACTTATTTACAATAATAAAATTATCTTTCTGATATTTATGTATACTTCATACTTACCTTAACAGGAAGTTTATTTATACTTTACCTCTACAAAAAAATGTTGACAAACTAAAACATTTTAAACTTAGCTCTTCTTCTTTGACTAGGATGTATTATCTCTTTTTCAAGTCTTGCCAAGTATTAACGGCTTGTCACGTTATCTCTTTTTCAAGTCTTGCCAAGGATTAACAGCCACATTTTAATATTTTCCTACCAGTTTCTTCTTTTCCTTTCAATACATTCTAAATTCAGTTTCCCAAATAAAAATGTATCTTGATAATCTCTAAACTCTTCATTATCAACATATTTTTGTCTTTTCTTGTATATTATTTCCTCTTAAAGAATCATAATGGTTACTATATATTTCACCAGTAATCCCTTTCTCCTCAGATAAACTTTGCTTTAATACCCAAAATAAAAGTAAAGATGCTGCAAAAACAATTATATTATTAAACCCAATGCGCCATCATCCCAACTTAAATATAAAACTCCCTTTTCACTGGGTTAAATATCATGCAAAGCTAAATTATTTTTAAATCACATTTTTCTTCTCCAAAGGTATCATGTAAATATTAGTTAAATGTGACAATCTTCCCAAAATCACCAAATTAACAAATACAATTTTCCCTAAATGGCAGTTTAAATGTTTTCTAAAACAAATGTATTTCTTTCATTTTCACTGCTAATTCATCCTAATGTTCCATAATCACTTTGAATCTTTCAAACTTTATTCCTAACAAACTAAACCCACTTTAAAAAAACTAAATCCCTTCTATTTTAACATGTACTAATCCAGTACTTTTTCATTATTTAGCATCATCTCTACTTCATTCTATAATTTATTTAAATATATCAAGTTTTTCTTCATCCATATTATATTCCAGTAATAATAACAACTGTATCTGCATACAAAAGAAATCTGAAATCCTGATATAATCTCCATTTTATACTGAGTTTGCTTCAGTGCAACTTTAACACATTTATATAGGTTCATAGGTTAGTACTAAGTTAACTGCTCTTGCGCGCCATTTTAAGTCTAGTCAATTATCCCTTGTGAGACTCAATCCCTGCACCTTGTATTTGTAAGGCAAATACCTTAACCATTAGGCCACCCTCCGAATCCCACCAACTGAATTCATAATTAAGCAAGTAAAACACTCTTCATAGGACACTCTTGATTCACCCCACAGTTATTTCCTTACTAAATTACCCATTAACTATTAAAGTAATGAAATTGCTAGCATATGCTGATTTAATAAATTTCAGCATTTTCCTATTAATGCAGGGGGTGTGGCTAAGACTGCAAGCTGCTATCAGCATAAACATTTGCTCTGTCTCTTTTCAGTTATTCTGAAAATAATTTTTAGTTTTAGTGCCAAAAACTATAAGCATAATCATTGTTTTGCTTCTAAAATAGTTTAATGTTAAAATTAAGAAGAAACAACAAGTTTCTGGGATTATTTTGAATATGAATTCTGTCAGAGGTTCTTCAAACAGATACAGTCATGAGTCACTCTAAAACCTCTCTTCAGGATATTGGGATAAAGAAAGAATTATAATCACTTATTATAAGTATTCATGACATTTATGTCAAAATAGACAATTTGGAGAGTAAAATGGACAGCATAAAACAGGACCGCAAGAAACAACTAGATTTACTCAGTGAAATCATCAAAAAACAAACATTCAGATCAAATCTCATCCATTGAAGAATCAGTTAATGATATAGATGTAAGATAGACTGCAAATGAAAATCAAACTGAATTTCTTCTAAAACAAAACACTTTACTTCTGGAAAAAGTGGAAGATCTGGAAAGTAGGCTCAGACGAAAGAATATCAGAATATATGGAATGCCTAAGAAGGAGGAAGGTAGTAATATGGTACAATTTCTAAATAACGTGTTACCAAAAATATTAAATTTACCAGAGTCACTATCCTTCAGAACAGAGAGAGCTCATGGGTCCCTGTCAAACATTTCATCAATAAACAACTGATCTGCTCCCAGATCCATAATTGTTAAATTTCTATCTACATAGGATAAAGACCTGTTTTCAGAACTGCCTGTTAATTACTCCAAATAAAATAAATGGGAAAGCCATAAGATTTGACAATGACAATGCTTCTTTAGTGATCTCTAAGAGAACAATTTGCAGTCCTCTAATTAAAAACTTGAAGAAGTTAGACATCAAAGCTCAAATTATTTTTCCTGCTAAAGTCAAGATTCTTTCTTATTGAAGGTCAAATAATTTTCAACACATTGGATAAAGCTTTGGACTTTGCTCAGAAAAATAAGCTCTTGGAAAAACCTGAAAAAATGGATTGGTCTTTGTCTAGTCTGAAAAGACAACTAAGGCAACTAAAAATGGTTGGACAACTAGAACAGTAAAAAGTTTAAAGAAAAGTAATTTCCTTGTTTTCATTTGTTATTATATGGTGTCATAATTTTGAGTATCTTGCTTTAAAATGTTCTGAGAAATATTGCAGTCATAAGGTAATACCATTTATTTTATTTAAATATTATAAACAACTGTATACCTAGTAATATATAGGTTGATATGTTCATAGGTGTGTACTAGGCTAATGGCCCCGGGGCTTTTATTTTATTTATTTAACATTTGTTAACTGGGAAAGTCCGATTTGGAACAAAGCCAATTTTCAGCGAAGGCCTGGGGAGAAATGCTCCAGACGCATGTCTTGTAATGTGGGATGAAACCGGAGCACCCAGAGGAAACCCACAAGAATGCAGGGAAGACATGCAGACTTCACACAGACGACACCCCAGCCAAGAATTGAACTGGAGAACCTCTTGCTTTGAGGTGACAATGCTACTGCTGCACCACTGTGCCATCCTTTACAAGCCTAGCCCATAGAAGTGCCTTGGCATTGTGCCACCTGTCGTTAGTTTCCAGTGCCTCTATCAAGTAGAGGCACTGGAATTATCCTGTGGTGAACTTTCCATTTTCCATCCATTCATCAAGATTTCTCTTGAAGAGGGGTAGTGAGGTGCTCTGATTGACATGTATGGGAAGTCAATTCCAGAGCATCGGCAGTCTCTGGGTTATGAACCTGTCCCTCCAGCATGTTCTGTTGATTGTGGTAATGAGGTTGAGGTCTCTGGAGTGTGTAGTGCAGAGGAACTGGGATTTGTTTAGATGTAGCATTTCTAACAGAGCTGGATCAGACATGACTTTGTAAGTCAAGCAGAGATTACCTCTTAGTAGATGATATGAAACAGAGAATAGCTGGAGTTTTTTGAGTCTGTCCATGTAGGACATGTATTTACGCCCTAAGATCATCTTTGTGAGGTATTTTTATGACCTCTCCAGCTGTTGTGTCTAGTGAGGTACTTGCGAAATGAGGCATTATACTCTATGACTGGTCTAATGAGGGAAGAGTAGAGAGAAATGATGACCTCTTTCTTCCTGAATGAAAAACCCTTGGTAATGAGATATAAGGACTTTCTGACCACAGTGGCAATGTGGTGGTTGAAGGAGAGGTTGCTGTCAACCTTAGTTCCCAGATCTCTTATAATGCCTTCACTGTTCAGTGTGGTCTGATTGATGTGGTAATTAGTGGAAACTGAGTTTTTCCCAAATGGGATGATGGCACTTTTTTTGCATTAAGCTTAAGGCAATGGTTTTGACACCAGTCATTGGTCTCAGTGAGGCCTTTCTGTAGGATGTCTGCATCACTTGGGGAGTTAATAATAGCTCTGAGCTTGCAGTCATCTTCAAATTTGGTAAGCCAGAGTCCCTCTGTTTTGGCCTGGACTTCTGAGAAGTAGATTCCAAACCGGAGACTACCCAGGACCAATCCCTGTGGGACTCCACTCGTGACTGGTTGGCAGTCTGACTTGGAGTCAGCTACTTTCACACTGTGTGTTCCATCTGTGAGCCAATTTGCAATCCACCTAATGATATAGGGGTTGATGCCTAGTTTGGTGAAATTATCAATAATTCCTGAGTGAGGAATGGTATAAAAATCCTTGGCCAGATCAAGGTAGGCTGTAAGAACTACCTTACCTTCATCCACAGCTTTGGTGACTGACTCAAAGAAATCAATGATGTTGAGCAGGCATGATCTACCTTTTACAAAACCAAATTGCATGGTATCCTTGTTAATTAGGTCCATGATGATGTTCTCCATAGCCTTACATATCAGACTCATCAGGCTAATGGGGTGATAATTTCCAGGGTCTGTAGTCACTCCTCCTTTATGGAGGGGGATGACTATAGAAGTTCACCATTTGGAAAGGACAAAGCCTGAGGTGAGGCTGTGAGTAAACAGAGCACACAGATGTGGTGCCATTACACTTTGTAATTCACGTAGAACACAGCCAGAGATATTTTCAGGTCCCATGGAAGCTGTATTTTTGACTTAGACAATACAGCTTTAACCTGTGCTGCAGCAATGCAGGGTGCTTGGCATTCTTCCGCTACTGAGATTGGTCCTTTGGGGGAGAGAGAGAGGGGTAAAGTTGACACTGAATCTGTCAGCCAGTATATTGACAACATCTGTTGATGCAGTATAGGAGGTAACATTGTGCAGCAACTCAGAGAAAATCTAGGTATTGCCATGGAGATTCTTGATATAACTAAAGAAGGCTTTGTGGTTGTTTTAAGTGTTTGCTGCAATTCTGCCTTCATACATGGCTTTGGTGGTTTTGATGGTTTTATTGAGGCTAATCAGGGAATTTTTCCAGTCTAGGGACTTTACCTTTTTCTGCAACTATTTCTTCTTTCTGTTGTAGAGTTTATTAATGGCAGGGGACCATCAGACTGGCTTCCTTTTTTGGAGGAGAGCATCTTGGTTCTGTTGGGTATGGCTAGTTCCATGCATTTATGTACGTGTTCATACAGTGCATTGGTGTATGATTTGGCAGTCATACATCTATTTTCCATTGGCATGGGTGCCATGAAGTTAGCCATCTCTGTTTTTAAGAGTCCAAGGTCAGCTTTGTAGAAGTTGTTAATGGTGGACATCTTTGCGAGGGGTGTGATTGAGATGTGGATTTCCATGGTGATTAGTCATTATATTGAAGCTGCCAATTCCTAACCAAGGCAGCTAGAATCTCCATAGCCAAATTCCCAGCTAATCTCCACCCTACTCTATGCATCCCCCATACTTACCAACCTTAGACAGACAGACCTACACAAGCTGGATGCTTGTTACAACAAAATTGCTAAATTTGCCACTGGAACCTCCTACCACAGCCATCATTGTATCTCCCTTAAAGAACTAAACTGGCTAGAACTGCCTCAACTCCTTCACTTTAATCAACTCATCCTCGCTCATAAACTTATTAACCACCCCCATAACATCCCTTCCCTACAAACCCTTCTCCAACCCAATCACTCCACTAGTCCCCTAAGATCAAGCAACAAAAATCAACTCACTGTTATCAAACCCAAAACCTCAGCAGGAGAAGCATATTTTCATGTACCATACCTAAACTTTGGAACAATCTTCCTCCTTCTATAACTACTCTACCTTCCAGCAGCCTTTTCAAGACTGCACTCAAATTCCACTTAAATCTGCACTGACTTTGTCCTTGTTGTAATCCAGACTAACACCCCCACCCTTACACCCCCTCCACCTAGACTCTTCACCCAGCTATACTACCACCAATACTAACCACAGTCAGAATTAGTTAGTTGTCTTTGCATACTTTAAAATCTTGTCTGACAACTTTGTTACTAATATTATAAATGACAAGAAACTGTCTTAACTTGCAACATTTACTACATATACTGTTGATAATTAATATCTTATTATTGTATTAAAGCCAACAACCTGTAATGTTGTTTACTATTGCTGCAACTTTGTATCTCTATTTATCATGTACATCTCTCTGGGTATCTGCTGAAAAAGGACCTGCGTCCAGTCGGAATTTTCTGGTAAATAAATGGAAATAAATAAATAAATAAATAATAAAACAAAATTTTTACACTAGTAAACTTTAGACAATCTGTTTAACAAAGAATGTGAATTTGTTTACTGCTTATAAATATTGTAAGACAATACTGGATATATTCAAAATGTAATTTGAAGCTATAAAATTGAATACTTAGTTACTAATGCAATTTTACACAGTTTCCTTATGCAGTTTAAGCAATGAATCATTCAAATCACTAGATAAGTGATAACGTCATTCAGAAAGAATGTGCTCATGGCTAATTATTTGGCATTTTTGTCTATTAGGATTCTTAATGGGTTTCTCTGCCTTACATTAATAACAGCAACATATTGTGATCAGAAATATGTTGTTTTCCACCAAATCTGATACCTGATCCTTGTTCCTATAGGCTATTGGAACAATCTATTCCTGTCACAGGTATAAGTTAATGAATGCTGGTTTCTTTATTTCATTCTGAACTTCACTAATAAAATTAATATTGCCTTAGACATGTAACAGGAATCAAATTCCTAACATTGTAATGCCTGAGATCTTGTGTTCATAGTTGCCACAGCTATAAATCTTAGAATTTAAAGGGGTAAGTTGGTGGGTTCCTGCAAAACATTTAGTTGTACTCTTCATATCTAAACTATATTTGCACTGAATAATTCTATTGTTTATCTAATTCAGATTTGTCTTAAAATTGTAGGGAGTTTTAATTTAGTTAATAAAATACCAGATACTGATAATTATAAAATTATTTTGGATTTAGTTTCTCATTTTGGTAATGACTTGATAAATGTCTATATAAGAATAGTAATGTAGTGGTATAATAGACTAAGACAATGGACTATATGTGTAACAGTTCCAATAAGAGACATTGAAATGCATAGGTGATATATCATTTAGACAAATACAGGAACCTCTTTTCAGGAAATCACTTTATATCTCTATCAAGTACATTGTTTTAATACAGAGTTGTGTCATGACAAGGAAATATGCATACATTATTCCTCCCATAATGGTTAATATATATATATATATATATATATATATATATATATATATATATATATATAAGGGTGGTAGTGTGTAGCTCAGATGCTTGATATTAAATTATTATGACTCAAAGTTTGACACACAGTGTGTGCATCCTTAAATGTATTTGTATGTGCATGTTATGGTGTATGTGTGTGTGTGTGTGTGTGTGTGTGTGTGTGTGTGTGTGTGTGTGTGTGTGCGTGTGTGTGTGTGTGTGTGTGTGTGTGTGTGTGTGTGTGTGTGTGTGTGTGTGTGTGTGTGTGTGTGTAGGTGTGTTATTATGTGTCTGTTTGTGTAATTGAGTATGACATTTTAGGAAAATAGGCATGCAACCACATGTCGGCATATGCAGTTACAGTTGTGCCTGCATCTGCACTCACACAAATGCACGCACACATTAAACATGATTTGTGATTTTGTTTGGGACTATAGTTTTTCCTCTCACACCTTAATACATGCTGTAAATTAATTTTCATTCTTTATTTATACATTAATATAAATGCTTTTAATTAATGCCTGTGGGCTTCCTATGGTAAACTAGCATCCTAACTAGGTTTGTATTTTCTGCCTTGTCATTTGGTTGGTAGGAATGGATTAAATGCCACTACAACTCTAAAGAGGATAAAGTAGATATCAGAAAATGAATAAATAAATAAATGAAAAGAGGAAATTGACATTTGGCTTGATTTTAACTCTTTGTTTCCAAAGTTTGATGAAACCCGCTACTTATGTTGTACTAATGAGTTTAGAACAACAGAATTGCTTGGCATAATCAGTACAGTTATATGGGTACATTTTGATATGAACATCTAAATAAGAGCAAAATTTCTAGATTTGTATAATGTAATTTTTCCATAGGTCATATAACTTGTTTAATTGTGAAATGACTCATTTGATTATTTATAATTCTGAAACATGAGAGGAAAATAAGGTCTAATTATAAGTGGTGAATCTAGTCCATATCTGTCTTTGCTTTTGGGAGAATACGTATTAAACAAAACTGCTTTTCACTCATATTTTTATTTAAATAAACTTCTTTTATAGTATTCCTAAAGTAAAACTACACCATGGTATACACAAATATGTTAGAAGTTCTTTGAGTAATTTCAGTCTAAACAACAGAATACAAATGAAGAAATACAAGCCTGATTAATTAATCAAAGCTGATTACTTCAGTACTCTGTCTTTATGCTTTTAATGAATTCCAGAGAAATTATATTCTAAGATGGATAACATATTACAATAATTTAAGATAGTTTTATTATTCTATGTTAATAAGAATACTCATATATTTAATTTAGTTGAAAATTTGACATTTAAATACAGTTTTTATTGATATGTGTGCATTTATTAATACAACGTTGATTATTATTGAGAGTCTGGATTTATATACTATATTGAAGATTGATTTGAAAAAGAGACTGATATTAATGAGAGGAGCCTCATATTTTAATATACATTGCTAAATAGTTTAACTTTTGAGGTAGTAGCATTAGATAGTGGTTAGATACTAACTGGGCAATGATTGCAAGTGGTTTGCATGACTATGTCATCAAACCAGGAATATTTTATTCCCTGTTAGGGGGTGTGAATATTTTTAAATTAGGAGTGTTAGTAATTAGGTTAATGATCGTGTCCATAACAAAATTTTCCAAAATTAAATATTGCTTTTTAACCCAAAGTGTAATTTAACTCTATTAGAATTGTTTTATATTAAAAATTTCTGTTTATAAATGCATCTCATTGAATATTAATAGTCTCAATAACCCAACGAAGAGAGGTAGTTTAATTAAATATCTAAAAATAAAGAAAGTTCTATTGGTTTTTTTGCAAGAAACACATTTGATGAAAAAGGATTTAGATAGGTCATTATTCAAAGATTATTCAATACCTGTAGACTCACATTCTAGTTTGAAAAGAAGAGTTACTCTCATATATACCTCTCAACTGTCCATATTTTCACAGACTGTCCAGACTTTTGCCATATATTTTTGGTCTGTTCCTCATAAAATTTGTGATTTTCTGGATTCTTGTGGCAAATCAGTGAGGACTTGAATTCACTAAATAATGACAGGCATTTGTGTTTCAGAATTCATTTCCTTCAGAAAATGAATGGTAGCACAAGAGCTTTTATTCTAGCAACTTTCTAAGTTTATAAGATTAATATTTAAAATCTGTCCCTGTTTTTGAGACTTTGTCCCCACCATTATTTCTCCCTTTGTCCATATGTTTTGTGTTAAGAGGTTGACAGCTATGGTCTCATACTTTGGAAGAAATTATTGAATATGTATATATACTGATAAAAGGGGAATTTTGAGACTGGTTATACTGGAAATCAGTAAACAATATTACACATTTGTTAATGTCTATTGGATCCCTGGAATTAATTCTAAAGTGGCAAGAAATTATTTGGATATTATAACTTTAGATTTGAAAGGTGAAATTGTATTGGCTGGTGATTTTAATTGCATTATATTAGAAAAAGATACTACCAAAGATATAAAATCTAGATTATCTACCTATGCCAAACAATTCAATTACTCCATAAATTCAGTGAACCTAAGAGAGATATATATGAAATAAAATCATCAAATTCTCTTAATTATACACATTATTCATTTAGATTCAGTACCCAAACAAATATAGATACATTTTTTACTTCTAATAGATTATACTCTAAAATTGATGAAGTTTCTATAATTCAGGTACTTTGTCTGATTATAATGTTATCACATTCAATGTTAATGTAAAACCTAATGATTTAGTCTTTTGGCAAAGAATTGCAGCTTATGTTTTAAAGATTAAAGGACTCAAGAAATGTTTCTTAAAGAAATTAAACTCGTTTATGGAATTTAATAACAATGGTAATGTTTCTGAGGTTATTTTGTGGGGTGTGTTAAAAGTATATTTTTGCAGTATAATTGAATTTTGGTATTTCAACAAAAGAAAGGAATGGGATAAAGAATTAATCAATCTACAATCAAAAATTAATAATTTAAAATTAAACATTAAAGCCAATGATATAGTTGCAAACTCTGAATTTAAAGGACTAAAAAGTAGAAATATTAAACCATAAAGTTACAATAAACATGGATAAACTTAAATTACAATCATATTCTATTAATCCTAAGCATCTACATAGATTAGTCATCAGATCAAAAAAGATTAAATAGCATAAATCATATCAAAGAAATTACTTATAAAGTTGGTAGTAATTTTAGAAAAACAACATATTTAAAAGATGTATTAGAAACGTTTAGGAAGCACTATAGGTTCATAGGTTCATAGGTTCATACTAGGCTATCTGCCCTAGGGCATTTATAAGCCAAGCCAGAGTGTGTTTGGCTTTCGCCACCCATTTTAAATGAATTTTGCTATGCCCTTTTTCGAGATTAGTATACTGTGCCTCTGTCTAACAGTGACACAGAAGTGATAACCAGGGTAAACCTACTATCTCCCATCCACTCATCAAGATTCCTCTTGAAGAGAGTCAATGAGGGACTCTGCCTAACCTGGACTGGGATTTTATTCCAGAGTGAAGGGAGCCTCTGGGCTATGAATCTGTCCCTCCAGCATGTCCTATTTATTTCAGTGCTGAGGTTCAAGTCTCTCGAGCGCTTAGCTCGATGGGATTTGGATTTTCTGAGGTGCAGCATGTCCATTAATTCCAGGTTGGACATGGCTTTATACGTCAGGCACAGATCGCCTCTAAGCAGGCGGTATGCCACTGAGTAGAGTTGGAGTTTCTATGACTTAATTAATAATAGCAAATCAACTTTAGATAATTGTAATTTAATTGATAGCTTTCTAACGAAAAATATAATGCATAAATTGACTAAAGAACAGAGTGAAAAATTAGATAAACCAGTTTATTTTAGAGAATTAAAATAACAAGTTAAACATTTCAAAAATAACAAAGCCCCTGGTTAGAATGCATAATTCCTGAGTTATACAAATTAAGTTCCAATACTACTCTAAAAATTATTTTAAGAGGTTTTGAAGAAGTTAGAAATACATCAATTATTTTTCCCTCTTGGAAATATGCATTGATATCTCCTATTCTGAAGCAGGATAAGGACCCTAAATTATGCTCTTCTTATTGATCTATTTTACTTTTGAACATCGATTATAACATTTTATGCTATATTGGCAAAAAGATTAAATCAGATGATGTCAGGATTAATAGAAGGTGATCAAACAGGCTTTATTTTAAATAAGAAAGTACAAGATAATGTTATCAGACTTCTTTCATTGGTTGATATAGCTAATAAGAAAAAGAAAGACATTTCTGTCATAAGTTTAGACTTAGACAAAGCTTTTGACTCTATTAATTGGACATGCTTATTTAAAGTACTTAAAGAATATAACTTCTTCAGAGTTTGTAGACTTAATCAATAAGTTATATGAGAATTCTTTATTCTTTGTCAAAATTGGATCATTTTTGTCTAGCTCCCTTAAAATATGTATTTATTTATCTATTTTATTTTGTTAAAGCACTGTGGTCAGACTAATGGAACTTTTAGAAATTCCTTGATTTTGTTTAATGCCCCAATTCCAGATTCCATTCAAAAAATGCAAGTTCCTCTCCTTTGATTTCTCCTAGTTATTGTGAGAAAAGTTATCATAATAAATTGGAAAAGTAAAATATTCTTTCTTTTATTGAATTTATTTATCTAGCAAAAATGTATGTAATAAGGCACTAGATACTGTTCATACTAGAACATCAAGTATTACTCATAAACAATTGTCATGGCTAAAGCTTAAAGAAATATTGAAAATGTTTTAATTTTTTTGTATAATGCATATTTTGTTATGGACTCTGTATATAGTTTTATTTGTTCTTAGTTGTTTTTTTTTTTTGTTTTGTTATAATGAATTCATACTGGTTTAAAATGCAATAAAAAGTAAAAAAAAATCCCATTTAATCCATAATGTCTAAGAATCTTCCATAACTCCTTATGTCCAATATTGTTAAATACCTTATTTTTGTAACCATCATTTTAGCTTCCTCACCTCTATAAAGTATATCATTGATCAAGTCTTTCCCTTTTAAAAACACACCTTTGCTGTTTCTACCTTTAACCACATAAATGACTGTCATCATAATGTTATGCAATACTCTTTCAAAAGCATCTGAAAACTTTTCATTAATATGTTATAATAAGTATTATTCAAAATAATTGGTCCCCAATTTTTAATATCACATTTTTCTTATTTTTCCAAATTTGATTACAATTATATATTTATTTACCTACAAATATTTACCCAACCATTCATTCAAAACCTTAACATTTTTTTTTGCCAAAACTGAAGATTTTTATAAAAAAATATACCCTATACAATCCAAACCTGATACATGTTTTCTGTTACTGCTTTCAACACATTGTTCAAATCTTTCATTTCTAGCTTGTTTTCTAACTGTTGTACTTTCACCTGAAAAAAAACTTCACTCATTTTCTTATCTATGTCATCTTTTTTTCTTAACAGATCTCTTTCATATAGTTTTGAAATGCACATATTATACAATTCTGGCCTTTTGAATGTTTCCACTTCCATCTTTTATCTCCTCTATTAATTTAATTTTATTTTATTTGACATTTGTTTCTCAGGAAGGTCTGACTGGGCTTGCACCCATATTCAGTGGAGGTCTTGGGACAAAAGCTCAAAAAGCACATTACCAAAGTTACAATTTTACATTGATTACAGATGCTATTGTCACAGCAAGCATGCAAAAAAAATTGGATACATGAAAAATAAACAAATATGCTATAATACACTGTATAACATCTAGCACAAGCTTTTTTTCAATAGATATAGTTGTAGTTTAATGAAAGGAAAGAGTAAAGTAAGACTGAAAATGAAGGAATAATTTGTAGGTAAGGTTTACAGATGGAAAGGCTAGGAAAAATATGGGTAAGTTAGTTGACTCACAGTAAGTTGCAGCTATAAGAGTTGAACAGATATCTAAGTTGACAGGGGGCATTGGCAGATCCAGTTGGACAAATGTTCTTTCAGTCAAGATTTGAATGAAGAATAAAGGGTTTACATCTGATTGATTCAGGAATAATATTCCAGGTTTTTGCAACACATTGTGAATACAGACTAACTCCTATAAATAGATATTAGATGCTTGTGATGGGAATGTAAGTTGCAAAATGGAATATAATATTGAAGTAAAGTTGAGGTTGTTTGTGAAAAAGAGGTGTTATACAGTATTCTGTGTGTTAATATTAGTTGATGAGAAGTCAGCAGGTGTGGTAGTTAAAGCTGTTCTTTCAGCTGAGAAAAGCAATGGTGAGTATTGGGAGGCTGACTGCTTGCAAATTAGCTATTTTGTTATACTATTGACTGAGTTTTGCTTTTAGGGAAGAGTTAAGATTAGTTAGGATAGGGGAGGCCTATACACATGATGGCAAGAGATAAGTGGTGGCAAGAGCTTTTTTAGTGGAATTTTTGAAGAATGTTTTAACTCTATACAACATGCCCAGTGTTTGATTAGTCTCTTTTATGTTGTTATTCATATGCAGATCAAACTTAAGATTGTTGTCTATTGTAATACCGAACAGCTTACTGTGAGAGACAATCTCACCTCTAATGCTGTTCAGGGAAGTAATTGTAAAGGCAATATTATTAGGGGGAATTACCTGGGTAAAAACAGTAGGTTTTTTTTTTGAGGATTGAGTAGAAGATGGTCATTGGTAAGCCATGCCTTAATGGAATTAAATGCTTCTTGAGTTGCACTTTGAAGATGGGTAAGATTTCTTGAGGAGTAAATTAAAGTAGAGTCATCAACATATTGAATAAGCATTGCTTGTTATGTGGAGGTATTAAGATGATTGATGAAAATGTTCAAGTGGAGTGAACCCAGAATGGAGCCTTGAACTACCCCTGTGCATACTGCTAGATAAAGAGAAAAGTTGGAATCCCATTTGAATGACTGATATCTATTTGAGAGGTAACTGGTGAACCATTGTAAGGCAGTTTCAGTTAAGCCAAGTAGGGAAAGTTGGGACAAGAGTTTGTGGTGTGTGACTGTATCAAAAGTTTTAGACAGATCTAAGAATAGAGAACAGACAATGTTCCCTGTATCACGTGCTTTAGTTACTGTGTCAGTGAAGGAAAGAAGAGGAATGGTAGTACTGTATGCAAGTCTAAATCTGTGTTCTATAGAAGAAAGAAGATGTACTCTCTTCTTTAAATAATTTTCTCAAAAAAGGGAAACTACTTTGTCTTTTTTTACCCTGTAAAAATATCTCTTTTTAAATATTAAACCTTCTATTTTTGTTTATTCAAATTATATAATTTTTATTCTTTATTAAAATAATCTCTGCTATTCAATTCCAAATCATTCAACATTTTCTTATACAAAATTTTCATATTCACTCTTTTATAAATTTCATATCTACCTCTAAATGTAATTTTTAAAAAAAATGTCCTTAAATATCATCCACCATTCTGACCGTATTTTATAAAAATAAGTCAGAGTTAAATGATCCAACCACAATTGAGCAAGTTCCTTATCTAATAATACATTATTAATATGTTTTTCTGTTAATCTTTTTATCCCTTTCCTTTCTTTACACAGGACTTTCTTCAACTTCAGCTCATATTGACACATGATCTCAAATTCATTAAGCAATAATCCTCTTCCAATTTCCATCAGTTTGCCCTGACCACATAAAATAATCAATCTATGTCCTCAAATACCGTCTTTTATATGTCCAGAGAACCTAATCCCATATTCTTAAATTCCCATATATTATTTCTTCCCCTTTCTTGCATCTTTCCACTTTCTCATTTCCTTCTAAAATCACCATTAAGATCCGCATTAATATAATATGCATATTGAAAAAATATACTTTTTTATCTCTTAATATTAATAAAGCATAAATCCCTATCAATCTATATGGATCTATTTTATATTGTCAAAAAAACACACACAATTCAAAATGTTGAGACCACTTTGCTGAAGTGGCATGTTATCAAACACCTAAAACATAGCAAGTTCACTCCAGGAAATGAACCACTGACCCACTATGGTGAAATTTGCCCCTTTCTCCTCTATAGTGTGATCTCAGCGTTAGTATGTTTAGTTAGGTTTGTGTCCAGGGGTGAAGCCTTAAATATGAGTGGGTTTGATTTGCTTTGGTTTGTTTTTTCTGTGTTGGTGGACAAGGGGTTCATTTTCCAGAGTGAAATTGAAATTTTCCAGGTGTTTTATAACATGCCATTTCAACAAAGTGGTCTAGACATTTTGAATTTCAACTACATGTTTTTTTTTGACAATATAAAGTAGATCTATCTATATACATCTTTCTCACACCAGACATCTACTAGCATTCCTCTCCCTGATTTAATAATCCTCACATCTAGCACCTTGATATTTATCATGTAAAAACAACTGAACACATTTTGCATTTGTACCCTTTCGAGTTGCGTAATAAAACGTACTTCTCCAGGACACATCACATCAGCCTGTAACGTCATACACCATTCTAGTACTCTCAGTCTAAATTATTTACATCTAATGATATTACCTTCACGTTTTCATTCCCCTTTTCCTATTTTTTCAAGGTATATGTTTGTTTTCCTTATCTTGTTCTAATTCATTACCCTGTTTGTGGAAACTTTTTTGCTCAAGTCTGTTTCCTTCACCCTCTTCTGTGTGTTCAATATTGAAAGCTTCAAATCTGCTTTCTGTTTCTAAATTTTCTGTATATTTCATTCTTCTTCAGATAATTCTACCTCTTCTCTCACTCTGATCTTTCATCTCTTCTTTACTCTCAAGCCTCTGTTACATTAGATATCACATTATTTTCAGAGGTTTGCTGACAGTCAAATCAAAAATGACCAGTTTTTTTTACAAATTCTACACACTTCTTTAGGCTTGTTTATGATATGGCCTTTCCCCCACATTGAATACACCAACCATCTCACAATCACTAATTAATGAAAATAAATTACATCGAAAAAAGACTTTTTGGCTGGCATATGTATTTTAAAGTCCATTTTAAATTATTCACATATATCACACTAAGTATATATACAACATAATTCTGTTTTTTCAAAACAGCTTCAACTTTCCAGCCCCTGGTCCATTAATCAATGTCATCCCTTTTTTACACTGTGAATATTTTCACAAAGTCCAGTAAGTATAATCTAACATCGCATTCTTCAATTTCTATAGATCTAAATTGTATGTTTAAAGTTTTCTGTAAGAAAAATTGCTGTCCATAATACAATAAAGAGTTCCAAGGAAACAGATATTTTTCACATATAACATAAATTTGTCCAGCAAAATATGTTTCAAAAGAGTGGTTGCTATATGCCAACATAGTGTTAGCTAGATGGGAAACCCTATATGTACTGGATTCAGAATTTAATCAATACTGGTCATTATATCGTCGTTACCTGGATGATATAGTTATTTTTTGGACAGGGGGCTATGACAAATTTCTTGAATTTTTTGATTATATTCATAGTACGACAAGTTTTTTGAAATTTACGTATACTACCTCAACAGATAGATTACAATATCTAGATATTGAAATTTACAAAAATAAAAATAACAATGATTTTGAAACAAAAGTATACAGGAAAAGCACATTTTGCAATTCCTTTCTTCATTACACGAGTGCACACCCCTCACACTGCAAAAAGAATATAGTGAAAGGGCAGTTTGTGAGGGGATGTCGCATGACAAGTAAAGATGAAGATTTTCAAGTAGAATGTAATACACTTGAGGAGATGTTTTGTGCAAGGGGATATCCAATGGAGTTTGTAAAAAATATCAGAGAGGAGGTAGAGAAAAACAGAACATCAAAATTTAAACCTATAAAGGGAAGTTTGGTAGATAAGATATGTAGTATTACAAACAATAAAACACAGGGTACTGATAAACATTATGAATTTGCTTTAATTTTACAGTACAATACCTTCAATTCCAAAGTGAAAGACTTATTCCAGAGGGAATGGGACAAATTTTAATCTTTTACAGATATTGAAAATATTAATAATTTTACCCCTAAAATAGTGTACAAGAATGCATGGAATATAAAAAAGATTTTGGAGAACAACAATGCAGGGAGTAATGATATGTATAATAATATAGCAATCGTAGGGGAAAGAAAGAATGGAACTTACAAATGTGGACATTGTAAGCAATGTGAATATATTATAAATAAAGGGGAAATAGATATAAATAGTAGGGGTATAACAATAAATAGTAAGGGATATTATAATTGTGAAACAAAGGGGGTGATATACATAGCTATATGTGAAAAATGCAGTTCATTTTATATTGGCAAGACAGAGAGGGTGCTGAAGAGAAGAATCTATGAGCACACATACAAAATGTCCAAAGCTAAAGAGACTAATGCTCTGTACAAACACACCAGAGTATGTGACAGCTCAGGGTTTTTATTTTTTGTATTGGAACAAGTCAAAAGGGAAATTAGGGGTGGCTTATGGGAGGAATGGCTGGAATATAAGGAGCTTTGGTGGCAAATTATTTTGGAAGCCACCAAAACACCAGGATTAAATGAACATATATCATTGTCCTCTGTTTTAAAATTAAGAGCAGCAAAAATATAAACTATATCAGGTTACTATTGTCATTTGAACAACAGATGGCGCTATATGTCCTAATGCTGTGAATGGTAAAAGAAAAATGAGCACATAATGAAGAGAATGAAACATATATTTATTTTAAACATTTATTTAACTTTATACTTATGAATGAATGAGAATTATAGTGAATATTTATTTAACATTTTGATGATTTTTACTAGAGTTTTAACAAGTCAAAACAAATCCTAGAACAGGTTATATATTTCGCGAAATTTAATGGGTGTTTTTAATATTCATGAGCCATACACGTTTTATTAGTTGAAGCAGGATGCAAACCTTGGCATTGGTTAAATTGAATTTGATTGTAGTATATAATTGTCAATTAAGTATAATTAAGTTATCTGATGAAGTCCTACTTTCAGTATGGATGAAAACGCACAGCTGTTGAAGAGCGTTCATGTATTGTGTTATACTTGTGGAATTATATTAAAAACTTCAGACTTTTGCTGGCGTGTACTCCTTTCCGTCCTTGTGGTTATAATCTAACATTGCATTCTTCAATTTCTATAGATGTAAATTGTATATTTAAAGTTTTCTGTAAGAAAAATTGCTGTCCATAATACAATAAAGAGTTCCAAGGAAACAGATATTTTTCACATATAACATAAATTTGTCCAGCAAAATATGTTTCAAAAGAGAGGTTGCTATATGTTTTTTTTTCCACGTAAGTAAATGATGTTATATCTGCAAAAGGGAATCTTAATGGCAATACTATTTTGTCCCATATGTAGTATTTTTCAATAACACTGTCAGGTTTAGATGTAATCCTTACAGTGGCTCTTTGTTTCTTAAACTTTTTTCATTTTATTATCATTCACCATTCCTAACAATATCAGCAAGAGTCTTAAAAGTCACACCAGTCTCATCTCCAGTTTTATGTACACTCCATACCTCTGAGTCCTTCTCTTACCTTTATAGTTCAAAAACATATTTATTTATTTATTTATTTATTTAATTTATTTATTTATTTATTTATTGATTGACATTTGTTTTCCAAGAAAGATGATTGGGCTTAAAAGAACCCCTTTTCAGTGGTGACCTAGAGAGTAAATCTCCAGAAAGATAGAGTATACAAAATGCACATAAAAACATTACAATAACAATGAGTAGATCACAAGGACAGAGAAAAGTACAGTACATAAGCTTAACTACAAGAGCACAGGATCTAAGAAATACATTGTAACTATATGAGGCACACCAGATAAAGTTACAAGGTTATATGCAATGTAGAAACTAGATAAAGTTACAAAGTTATATGCAATGTAGACACTAATAAAGTTACAAAGTTATATACAATATAAACACTAGATAAAGTTACATGAGATATATACAGTGTAAAAGATGTATGCAGAGGTGGTAAAATAGGATAATCACTCGTATTATCAGGAACTCTAAGATAATAATGCATTCCGAGACTAAAAACAGGCATGTTAGAGGAGTAGAGGTGAATAGTGGCAGCGAATGGAGAAAGAAGGAGGGCATGAAAGGATTAGGTAAAAAGAGCAGCAGAAGCAAAGGAGTGAAAGTAATAGTAGCGGCAGTAGGTTGTTGATAGAAGGTAGAGTGCGAGAGCAGTTAGCTAACAGCTTGGGGGTTGATAAAAGAGAAAAGTAAGAGTTAAAGTAGGAGATATAGGAAATGAGGGAGAAGAATAAGGGGAACAATACACTAGGTTATGGAAGAAGGGGCTTGTTGCAATTACACATCCATTTGGTGTACAGGTGAGAATGCAGAGCTGATTTCAAGGAAGTAGAGGACTGAGTGGTACAAATGGCAGGTGGAAGGTTGTTCCAAATATTGGCTACCACCCAGGAGTATAGTAGCTGACAAGCAGGGAGTTTGGGTTTTTCACTTTGGAGGACATTTTGGTTTTCTGATCTTAGCGGCCTGTTGGAATTATAGAAGGAAAAACAAGAGCTTAGGGAAGGGCAGTCTAGAGGTTTTGTAAGTAATTTGTGTTCCGTAGTTAGTTGAAGATAAGTAAGATAGTGGGGGAGTTCAAGCCAGTTTAGAACTTTTAGTGACGTACAGTGATGGGTGAAATTGCAAGTGTTAGTTGCCAATTTAGCTATTTTGTTGTAGCATATTTCTAATTTATTCATCAGGAGGGATTTCAGGTTGGATAGCACTGGGGCACTATAGACAAGAGAAAAACGTAGGCAGGAGGATGCATGTATTTGCCTTGTTGGAAGGGAGAGGAAGTTTTTATTTCTATAAAGAAGTCCCAGTTTTTTGTGAGTCTTATTAATGTTGTTTTGAAGATGCAGGTAAAATTTCAGGCTTTCATCAATTATGTCACTGAGCAATTTAGTGTGGGTAATTAATTAAATTTTTCTATAATTTAGGGAAATATGTCGGCATGAGATTTAATAATTGGAGTATTTTTCCTTAGAGTAAACATCATGAGCTTGGTTTTGTTGGAGTTTAGGGACAGATGGTTTGTATCTAACCATGTCTCTATGGATGAGAATGCTGACTGAGTGATCTTTTGTAGATGGGTTGAGTTGTCAGCAGAGCAAATAATATTACAATCACTGGAGTACTAGACAAGAGACCCCTGATGAAACAACAGTTGGAGGTTGTTGATAAAAATGTTAAACAGTAAGGGACCTAATATGGAGCCTTGGGGGATGCCTGTGGGGTTGAGGATATATGGGGAAGTGGTGTGCAGCTATTTTATGGCATGGTCTCTGCCAGATAGGCATCTTTTAAACCATTGAAGAGCCAAAGAAGATACTCCAATGTTAGAAAGCTGGGAAATGAGGAGAGAGTGAGAAATGATATTGAGGGCATTAGATAAGTCCAGAAATAGAGTGGAGACAATTTTTTCAGAGTTGCATGCTTTATTGAAGGCTATTAGGGCAGTAGAAGTAATATGACCTGGTCTAAAGCCATGTTGAATTTGAGAAAGGATTTGATTGTCTAGACAGACTTGCAGACACTGAGTGTGTGCACACCTTTTTTTAGATTTTAAAGAGGGGAGCGAAAAGCTATGGGGTGGAAGTTGGAGGTAGCAGTAGAGGTACCCCCGTTATGAAGAGGAAGAATGTATGCTTTTTTCATAGGTTGGGAATATAAGATTATTGGATAAATTTGTCAAGGTGTATGCTAATGGGGTACACAATAGATTCTACAATGCTTTGTAGGCATTCAGTGGGTACACATCTGCAGTGATAGTGCAGGGTTTCAGATTTAGAAGTATTTTTTATGATAGATGGAGGGACAGAAGTGAGCTCAAATTTGGGTATAGAGTTGGAAGGTTGGGATTGGATGTGGGTAGAGGGAGTAGTTTGGGGTTAGTAGTAGGGAGATGAGAGGTGAGAGTGCATAGCAGCCACCGACAATAAAACTGAGTCTTCATTCAGAACCTCCTGTTCCATCTAATAAGTGTCATATCATCTAACCTTTCCGAACAAACCATTTCCCAGTGCCCTGACCGAATTTTCTTTGGTGAGTGTGAATACCACATCAGTCTCCCCTGAGAAGAGGCCTTTGGCCTAGTCAAACTTACCCAGTCAACAAAGGGGAAATAAATAAATATAATAAAATTGTGTGAATCATGTTGGAATACCTTACTGTGACTGTTGCTTGCATGGACACAAAGTTGAAATATTTCACTTTAATTACACCAAGATATCTCTGGTGTGCACATTTAACAGAGTGGCTATAATTGCCTGTTTTAGTTGCTGTCTGTGGTTGAAAATGGCTGATCCATTTGTTGTTTGATGAAGTTAAAATGTCATTCATTTGATTTGTTTTTGCATTACTAATGTGTATTTGTTTGAAACAGTTTTGAACTCCTGAATGTGTTTTTAATGACAATTGGACACCTGGGGTGTGCATAATCAGTAAAGTGTTTGCAAACAATGGGTATGAAGGTTATCTCTTGAGAAAAAAAATACTTATTTCTTCTGTTTGATCGCAGTTAAACACTCATTAACTGACTTGTCAGGTCACTGGACTGTGTATTTTATTTTTAGAAGTTGTATAAAATGATCATTGTTGTAGGTTATACATGTGTGTCTATGAGTGTGTAGGGGATTTCAGATTATCCAAGAGCAATAAGGTGGCCATAATTTCATTCACTTTCCATAATAATAAAGCATCAGAATTATCCACAATAAGTGGTACCTTTCAGTATTCTGCAGATTTTTGTGAGAGCAACTGAATTTGGCACAGTGGAATTGTAAGTAGTGTTGCCATCGCACAGTGCTTGGCAATTTGAGAACTGGGCTAAGCTTCTCAATGTTCTCTAGACTGCATACGTAGTAACTAATTATGATTATTGTGTAGGATTTTACCAATGCTTTAATACTGCAAATGCATTAACTTTTATTTAAGAGTGAGGCACTGCTTAGAAATGCAGCTACTCACTTAATGATACACAAAGAAGCATTTTAGTGGAGCATCTTAAAGCTATACTCAGTCAGGATTTCTACAATTTAAGTCTGATCAATATGCCTTAATAACATTCTCATACCCTCTGCTCATTGGTTTTGGGCTGATGCCAATGCTTAGATATAGAATCACTTCTTCCAGACTCATTTCATTTTATTACTGATTTTCAGACCTCAAGAAACAACTCTTTTGTAAGGCTTTTTTCCCTCTTGTTTAATTCGTAATTCCCCAATTCACTACAATATCTGGTTTTGTATGTACAATGTGATTTTTCACCAGTGGTCTGCCTGTAATTTGTCCAATGGATCAGCTTCCTACTCAAGTAAACAAATTATAATCTCTTCTTGTATAAAGTATACTTAGCTATTGTTTTTAGTTCCTCTTGTTTTGTCTTGTTTTTGTGTAGTTTTATTTTAATTATAGGCTCATAGGTTCACTCTATGTTTATGGTCAAAGTAGACCATCAAGAAACTTGGCCACATCATCCAGTACTTGTGGCAGCCTAACAAGGAGAATAACAATGTCCCCGATTAACCAGATGTTCTCCACATATCCCAGGTGAAATCTGCATCATCTATCCAGTCATCCAGGCTGGTTTTAAAGGTTGCTAAGGAAGTACTCCCTTGACATGTGATGCCTGTTTATTCCAGGAATGGGGGACACAATGAGCTAAGTATCTGTCATTACATTTGGTATTGTTGATGTGGCAGCCTAGGTTTAGGTCTGTAGAACATGTGTTTGCTCTTTTACTGGATCAGTTTAGGTGAAGAAGTTCAACAAATGCTGGGTCTTTCATTGCATATGTGGCTAAGCAGAGATCACCCCCTCAGGAGTCTGTATGACACTGAGTAGAAAGACAGATCAGTTTGTCAGAATAGCTAATGGTACTTCCCTGATTGCACCCTGGGTTGTGGTCCTTTTTAGTGGAGGCTCAGAGAGAAATGCTCCATAAGAAAATCTTTAATATATAGCTAAAAAACTCATTACAGCTGAGTGACGTCTTCAGGCATTTCTGCAGTTACCTCCTACTGCACCTCTAGGCATCAAATATTGCCTGTTCATATTTACATTAATAATTCCAAAACCATGTTACATACAAGGTATCAGAAAATTTTATCTTGAAGCATACATGATGGCAAACACAATTGTATTGATATATCTTCTCTGTCAGTGGGCATTTGTTAAAAATATAAGGTGAAAACTTTATTTTTTAAATGCTGAAGCCACACCCACTACAAATTAAAGGTACACCCACAAAAGAGCTCTACTGGAGGGAATGAGTTAACAATCACTCCATGATACTACAGACACATAATCATTGTGAGGTCTACTAGGAAGGAAAGAAAACATACCATTGATCATTCTGAGTGCATTCTCAAGCATTTATTTGCAGTCCTAATGTCTGAATTACAGTTGTAATAAATGACATAATCAGGAAAACGATGGTAAGCTGTAAGAAACGCCATCCTTTATCCAAGGATCTCACTGAAACATATCAACTTAAGACACTAGTAAACAGAGTGTGAGCTTATGTTTCTACAGATGCCAAAGGAAACTACAGATTTTTCTTCAGTTATGTCAGAGAATTAAGAAATAATGTCCATCAATACACTGGAGTCATCACTGACAGATTCACTCATTCTGATACCAAGGATATAACCAATATATTAGCAGAAAAATTTAGTTTTCCATAAAATCACCATGAAACAAGGCTTAAAATCCCTGTCCAGGGCTAGAACAGTACTTCATTGGGACTAGATAACATACCAAGCTGTATTGTCATCAGCACCAAGTATACACTATATGACTCTCTAGTTAAAGTGTTCAGCTTTAGCTTATCCAGGAGTTTTTGCCTAATGCCTGGAGAACCACCACTGTGACTCCTCCACACAAGAACAGTCACTCTACAGACCTGATAATTATAGGCCCATAAGCCTCACCAGCTTTGTATGCAAACTATTGGAACATATCAAAACAGAACTAATTTTGGCAGACATGGGCAGTGTATCTAATCTAAACACAGATCAAATTAGTTTTACAAAGGACAGGTCCTGTCTCCTGAACCTAAAAAACTTATTTGAAAAGGTTACCGAGGCCATGAATAGTGGTCACTCTGTACACACTGCTTATCTTGTTCTGGCCAGGGCTTCTGCTACTGTCCCTTATGTCAGTATTAGCAATTCAGTAGGAAAGGAGACCCTGATTCTTGTCTGGAGATTGAACCGAGGATTCTTCACATCCCATATAGTTATCACTCTGCCACCAGACCAACAAGGAGTCTCTGACAGTTTGACATTTATAAGTATTGATACATATGCTATTGTTGTTGATAAATTACACAAATGTGATGCAAACCCCTAGCTCATCTACTTGATTGCATATCGGCCATCCAGCAGATCTCAAGGTTTGAAATTTGCTGGTACCCTCTCTGAATGTAAAATTGTAATTGTGGGGTACCATGACAATCAGTGATGGGTGCTCTCCTGTTTGATATTTATCTTGCAAATATCCACATCTGTACTGCAGACATGTATTTGACTAAATATAATGATGTACACAAATGGGGACACTGTTATCTGCTCATCCTTTCACAATAAACAGTTCCAGCAAGGTCTAGTCTATGTAGATACATGGGGTAGCAAAAATGGCCAAAAGCTGAATGCAAAAATTTGCAGTGTAGTATTCTCTGGCAACAATTTGCTGTCACGTAATATGTTATACATAGTACTTCTCATCAGACTGTTGAGGTCTTAAGAAGCCTGGGTACACATGTGGACAACTCTCTGTCATTCCATCCTCATGTTTACACAGTAGCATACCACGCAACAGTCCAGATTTTTGCCTCATATTTTTGGTCTATTCCTCATGGAATTTGTGCTTTTCTGACAAATCACTGGGATAACCTGAGGATTGAAATCACAAAATAATGACGTATATATTGAGTTTCAGACTACAAATCCTTCAGAAAATGTATGTTAACACAAACCCTGTTACTTTAGCAAATTGCTAAGTTCATAAGAGCACTATTTAAAATATGTACCTCTTTTTGGGCCTTTGCCCCCCCCCCCCATTTTGTCAAAGTTTGTCCAGATTTCTTGCACTAAGAGGTTGAAAGGTATGCACAGTAGATAGGAAATTGTTCTACCTTTTCAAGTTAATTTTCAAGGAGGTAACTATAAGAGCCAAAGCATTCATCCTACCACAGTACTTTTGCCTTATCAGATCCATCATCAAATATAGAGCCACTTTTGATAGTAAACAATATGAGCATATCACTCAAATGGAAAGGTCCCAATGTTTTCTAAGAATATAAAAATCTTAAATCCTTCAACAATCCTGAAAAAATTACTCCTTTCCTTATGCTAAGTGGCCTACAACTGCTCCAATGTGACCTGTGTCTTGCATTTTGAACCCTGAAAGGCCCAGTCTTATCTGTAATTGTGCTGGCATGGCTGTTCAGAGTGTGGCATGTTAATGGTATCAGACAGTCTCTTAACAGAACTGTGCCTGACTTGCACTTTATATTTACCAACTTCATAAGAGTCCAACATCAAGTGCTCCTGGTGGTCTCTATGAAACTAGAAAAGGAAGATCACGCTTTCTTTGCTATAGTACGAGGGAGTCTGCTAGCATCAGTGCCCTCAGAAGCCATGGACATCCACCTGGTCATATTTGAGAGAACTGCAGTAGCCCTGTCATGGTCATGCACAGATAGTCTTTGGTTATGTGATGCTCAACATTAGACAGCAAATTAGCATTTACAACCTCTTGCTTAGCACACAGAGGATGGAGTGGCATCATGGCATTAGGTTGCAAGCACTGGTATTGAAAGTTTGTAATTGCTACATGCTGCTTAAATGTGTTTGCTGATGTGTTCTTTACTGATTTTATAGCATACACAAATAAAATGCATTTAAATATGTCCCTGCAGGGGCCACTGACCCAGCCATGCATGCTCAGTACAATTCACAGATGGCAATGTGAGTGCACATAGCCGAGAGAAGCACTTAGTACAGCATTGGACATCGCCACAAGGAGAAGAATAGGAAGCTGAGGAACATTCATTATCTGGTGCTTCATTAGCATGACTTCCATGACAGAAGCTTCAAAACTGCACAATACAAGCCCCACATCTGCAAAGGCCTCATTGCACTACAGAAGATTGCTTGTTGGAAGTTTACAAAGCAGCAATGTAAGTGCACAATTGATATCAAATGCTTCTATAAATGTACCTCTTTCTGAGCATTTTACTGAAAGTATGCTCTTGCATTCTTTCAAAAAAATGCTTTTGTTTAAAGATACATCCATATGGAAAATGTGAAGGGGTATAAAATTTTACTGGTATCAACTGCCATGGCATGCGTAGTACACTGGACGTTTCTACAGGATAGCAAACTGACCCATGATGCATTTGTTCTTGCTGTGTGTATAAACACAATCGATGCATATCTATAGGCTAAGCATAAAGAGGTGTTCATTGTTTACTGGTATGACAGTTATCTGAGGTCTTATAAAGCTTTTTAATGCCTACTGCATCTGTCATACTACACATTGTCTAATGGACATGTGTCATACTACACATTGTCTAATGGACATGTGTTATATCACATATTGTCTGATGAACATGTGTTATATTACATGCTGTCTAATGGACGTGTCACACTACACATTGTCTAATTGACGTGTCATAATATACATTGCATAATAGACATGTGCTACATTACATATTGTCTAATGGGCATGTATGTGCCATACTACACATTGTTTAATGGACGTGTTATTTTACATACTGTCTAATGGATATGTGTCACACAACACATTCTCTAATGGGCATGCGTCATACTACACATTGTCTAATGAACATGTGCTGTATTACATACTGTCTAACAGAAATGTGCTATAATACATACTGTCTGACGGACATGTGCCAAGTTACATATTGTCTAATGGACGTGTGCTATATTACATATTGTCTAATGGATGTTTGCCATACTACACATTGTGTAATGGATATGTGCTATATTACATACTGTCTAACAGACGTGGTATATTAGACAATTTCTAACAGACGTGCTATATTATGTATTGTCTAATGGACATATGTCACATTACTCACTGTCTAATGGACGTGTTGCATACTATGTATTGTCAGATGGACATGTGCTATATTACATACTGTGTAATGGATATATGTCATACTATACATTGTCTAATGTATGTGTGTTATACTACATATTGACTAATTGACATGTACTATATTACATATTGTCTAATGAATGTGCTATATTACATACTGTTGCCTAATGGGCATGTGCTATATAGGTTCATGGGTTCATACAAGGTTACAAGGCTAATGGCCCTAGGGCCTTTATACGCCTAGCCATGTTATGCCTGTGTTCACTTACTGACCTGGGTTAGATGGTCATTATTTGCAGATCAAGTCTATGATCAACACTGACTGCCCCTGTCCATGAGAGACATAGGTGTCAACCCAGGAGGGATTTACAGTCTCCCAACCATTTGTCTAGGTTGCTCTTGAATAGGGTCATTGAGGAGTTCTGCTTCATATGAATTGGGAGTTTATTCCAGAGAAGCATCAGTCTTTGAGAGATATATCTATATCTCCAGTATGTTCTGTTAATGTCATAGGTTAGATTGAGATCCCTGGAGTGAGTGACTCTTGTTCCATTTGATTTGCAGATGCACAATATTTCCATTAAGGCAGGGTCAGAGACTGTGCTGTAGGCCAAGCACAAGTTGACTCTCACCAGCTTGTAGGATACAGAGTACAGTACGTCCAGAGGAGTTATAATGCCCTTAGTCTTCGATGCAATTTCCTTACTTATGAGATATGCAATGTAGAAGGCTTTCCTTACCACTGTGGACACATGGTGATCAAAGTTTAGATTGCTGTCAACCTATGTTCTCAAATCTGACACCACTAGGTTTGAGCTTGGGGGTGCTGTCAATATTGTAATTTGCAGGGGCTTCCTGTTTGCCAAAGGGGATAATAATATAGTTTTTGCATTTAGTTTTAGTCCATGGCTTTGGCAGCAATCCTTTGACTGTATTACTCCCACCTGTAATATCTTAACATCATCCGGATACTCAGATTGTACCCAGTTTGCAATCATCAGTGAACTTGGTAAGCCACAGGCCATCTACTTTCACCTGGACTTCCAAGAAATAGATTCCAAATGTACAGAGCCCAGGGCAGATCCTTGTGGTACACCACTAGTAACTGGTCTACTGGTAGAGGTGGAATCCCCAACTTTGAAATATGTGCTGTGTTGGCAAACCAGTTGGCTACGCATCTAGCAATGCATGGGTTAACCCCCAGCTGGAAGAGTTTCTGAATCTACCTGAGTAGGGGATTGTGTCAAAAGCCTTAGTTGGGTCAAAACAGGCAGTATGTACTGTTTTGCCTTCATCCAGGGCTTTGGTGACATTCTTGAAGACCACCAGGTTCAATAAGCATAATCTACCCTTAATGAAGCCAAACTGGATCAGGTCAAGAGTTTGAAGCTTGCCTGTGTCCTTGCTGATAAGGTCCATGATGATTCTTTCCATGAACTTACAGATAAGGCTGGTTAGGCTTAGGGATCTACAGTTCCCAGGGGTGGTTGATGGACCCCCTTGTGCAAGGGGATTACTGTTGCTGTTCGCCACTCTGCTGGAACAAAGCCAGTACACATACTGAGGTTAAAGAGAGTGCCAAGTGTTTAGTAAGCAGCCTACAATGTTATCTGGCCCCATAGAGGCCATGTTTTTGGGCTTGGAGAGCATGGATGTGACCTGTTCTTTGGAGATATTAGGTAGAGGATTGGTGTCAGGCATTCTTTGGGGTATGGCTGGTGGGGCAGGGAGGTGAAGTTTGTGTCAAATCTGTCAGCTGTCAAGTTGGCTATTTCCTCAGGTGCAGTATAAGAGCTACCATCCACTATAAGTTCGGCATATAGTCGGGTGTTCCCTTTTAGTTTTCAGATGTAGCTAAAGAATGCTTTATGATTATCCTTAGCTAAGGATGCTTATTTAGCTTCATAACCAGGTTTAGAGGAATTTACAAGTTATCTGATTTGTGTGTTCAGCCTGTGGAGGGTATTATTCCTCTGCAGAGTAAACTTCCTCTTGTTCCTAGATATCAGTTTCTTCATTTTCTTATATAATCTATTTATACTTGAGGTCCACCAGGGTGACCTGTTTTTTCAGGAGGATCTGATTTTGATCCAGTCAGGTACAGCCAAGTCTATACAGTTGTTTAGGTGGTTATATAGGGCACTTGTATACTCCTCTCCATAGGAGTCATTGTTGGCTGTACTAGCAGGGGTTTGAAACTTTTTATGCCATCACCTAGTAGGCTGTAGTTTGGAGAAATGTTTTTAGTTTTTTTGTTCCTGTGGGGCTGCCAGGTCTGATAGTTAATTCAAATGAGACATATTTATGGTTTGACCTTACCAGGAGGGCAACATACAGGGAATAAAGTAATGACCACCTCCATGTTGATGAGCACTACATCTAGGACATTTGACCCCCTTGAGTGGGTGCAGACTTGCTATTCCAGGACATTTGTATTAACAAAGGTCCAGAAACTTCAGGGCAAGCATGTTTGTGTTCATGTATATTGCCCAGTCTATAGAAGGAATGTTGAAATCTCCCATGACCAAGTGTTTGGCTGTATAGTGAGTTAATCTAGTAAGTTCATGTAGGTGGTGTGCTTCTAGAGTGTTTTACCTATAGTTAGTTGGAACTAGAGTAGCTCAATAGAGTCATACTGTTTAACCAGTCTTGAGGTGTATTTGGCTTTAATGAAGATGGATACACCTCCACCTTTTGTTCTTTCATACTCACTTTGGGATCCGAACATGTGGAAGGCATTGTAGCCCTGCACTACCTGGGTACTCTCTGTGGCTTTGAACAATGTCTCAGTGACTGCACAGATGTCAGGATCTTCCAAGGTGAGGAGTGCAGTTTCCTGTTTAGGCTGCTAGCATTAAGCAGCAGTGAGTTTGTCTTGAGTAGATTTTTTTAAGTCAGAAATTTTGTTGTCTTGACATTGCCCCCTGGATTAAATAAGAATGTTTGGCGATATTGTAGTTGAGGGCCTCATCAGTTCGTTTCACACAGAAGTAGGTGTGTCACAAATTGAGTGACAACCCAGTCTGCATATTTAATTTGCTCGTGCATACATGATATGGAAATATTAAATGTACACAAATGGTTAATACAGTATCGCCCAGCAAACTGTTCTTAGTAATGGTCCTGCTAATGACACTGAGGAAGAGTCGAGGTCCTGCCAATGATACTGAGGAAGAGTCGAGGTCCTGCCAATGATACTGAGGAAGAGTCGACGTCCTGCCAATGATACTGAGGAAGAGTCGAGGTCCTGCCAATGATACTGAGGAAGAGTCGAGCTCCTGCCAATGATACTGAGGAAGAGTCGAGGTCCTGCCAATGATACTGAGGAAGAGTCGAGGTCCTGCCAATTATACTGAGGAAGAGTCGGCTCCTTAGTAAAGGTCCTGCCAATGATACTGAGGAAGAGTCGGCTCCTTAGTAAAGGTCCTGCCAATGATACTGAGGAAAAGTCGGCTGTGACACCTGCACCAAAGAAGACTCCGGTTGGACATTAATTGGGACAGTGAATCATCACATTCTTACTCTGACAAAGAGAACTATAATGCTACACAGTAAAAAGCCTGATGACGTGTGTTTTGATGGTTTTGTTTCTTTGTTGATTATAGTATATATTATAGTGCAATAATGCTCTAATTTCTTGTGTATAATGATGATGTTGTGTAACATTGCACAGACTGAAAACATCCTACTGCATGTGCAAGGGTCATACTGCAGGGCACCTCACATGCATTCAGAGAGGGGAAGATGACCTTCAGCAAGCCAAATGGATGTGACAGGAGATAGGTGCAGTAATTTTCTACTATGGTCTAGAAATCTCTGATAGGTGCTACTAATCATAGTCCCAGGGCATATTCAACAATGGTAATAAAATAGGTCCATAGGCGTATACTAGGCTAATGACCCTGGAGCCTTTACAAGCCTATCCCGTAGTAGTGCCCTGGCATCATGCTGTCCAATGTTAGTTCAAAGTGCCTCTATCAAGTAGAGCCTCTGCAGTAATTTCTGGGGTGAACTTTGTATTTCCCATCCACTCATCAAGATTTCTCTTGAAGAGGGCCAGTGAGGTGCTCTGCTTGACATGCATGGGAAGTCTATTCCAGAGCATTGGCAGTCTTTGGGTTATGAACCTGTCCCTCCAGTATGTTCTGTTGATTGTGGTAATGAAGTTGAGGTCTTTGGACTGTGTGGTGCGGAGGCAGTGGGATTTCTTTAGATGTAGCATTTCTAACAGTGCTGGGTCAGACATGGCTTTGTAAGACAAGCAGAGATCGTCTCTTAGTAGATGATATGAGACAGAGAATAGCTGGAGCTTTTTGAGTCTGTCCATGTAGGACATGTGTTTAAGGCCTAGGATCCTCTTCATGAAGTACTTTTGTGGCCTTCCAAGCTGTTGCATGTGTCTAGTGAGGTACATGCCAAATGAGGCATTATACACGCTGATTGGCCTAATGAGGGAAGAGTAGAGAGAGATGATGACCTCTTTCTTCCTAGATGAAAACCCTTAGTAATGAGATGTGCCACATAGAAGGACTTTCTGACCACAGTGGCAATGTGGTGGTTGAAGGAGAGGTAGCTATCAACCTTTGTCCCCAGATCTCTAATAATGCCTTCACTGTTCATTGGGCTCCCATCGATGTGGTAATTAGTGGAAACTGAGTTTTCCCAAGGGGAATGATGGCACCTTTTTTGGCATTAAGCTTAAGGCCATGGTTTCAACAGCAGTCATTGGTCTCAGTGAGGCCTTTCTGTAGGATGTCTACATCACTTGGGGAGTTAATAATGGCTCCCAGCTTGCATTTGTCTATGAACTTGGTCAGGTAGAGTCCCTCCGTGTTGGCCTGGACTTCTGAGAAGTAGATACCAAACATAAGAAGACCCAGGACTGATCCCTGTGGGACTCTATTCTTAACTGGTTGGCAGTCTAACTTGGAGTCCGCTACTTTCACACCATGGGTTCCGTCTGTGAGCCAATTTACAACCCACCTAGTGATATAGGGGTTGATGCCTAGTTTGGTGATTTTATAAATAAGTCCTGAGTGGGAAATGGTATCAAATGCCTTGGCCAGATCAAGGTAGGCTGTATGAACTGCCTTGCCCTCATCCACAGCTCTGGTGATTGATGCAAAGAAGTCAACCAGATTGAGCAGGCATGATCTACCTTTCACAAAACCAAATTGTGTGGGATCTAGAGTTTGGAGATTCCTTATCCTTGTTAATCAGGTCCATGATGATGCACTCCATAACTTTACATATCAGACTCATCAGGCTAATGGGGCAATAATTCCCAGGGTCTGTAGTCACTCCCGCTTTATGGACAGGGATAACTGTAGCAGTGCACCATTCAGTAGGGACAAAGCCTGAGGTGTGGCTGTTATTGAACAGGGCACACAGATGTGGTGTCAGTTCACTTTGTAGTTCATGTAGAGCACATCCAGGGATATTTTTGGGTCCCATGGAAGCTGTTTTCTTGGCCTTGGACAATGCAGCTTTAACCTGTGCTGCAGTAATGCTGGATGCCTGGCATTCCTCCGGTATTGTGATTGGTCCTTTAGAGGGGGGAGAGAGGGGTAAAGCTGGCACTGAATCTGTCGGTCAGTATGTTGGAAATACTTGTTGGCTCAATATAGAAGGTACCATTGTGCAGTAACTCAGAACAAACCTGGGTATTGCCATGGAGATTCTTGATATAACTATAGAAGACTTTGTGGTTGTTTTCAGTGTCTGCTGCAATTCTGCCTTCATAGCTGTCTTTGAGGTTTTGATGAGGGATCTCAACTCTTTGTTGAGGCTAATAAGGGAGTTTTCCATTCTTGGGGCTTCACCTTTTTCTGCAACAGTCTCTTCCTTCTGTTTTCGAGTTTATTAATGGCAGGGGACCACCAGATTGGCTTCCGTTTTCTAGAGGAGAGCGTCTTGGTTCTGTTGGGTATGGCAAGTTCCATGCATTTATGTACGTGTTCATACAGTACATTGGTGTATGATTCGGTAGTCATGCATCTATTTTCCATTGACATGGGTGTCGTAAAGTTAGCCACCTCTGTTTGTAGGAGCCCAAAGTCAGCTTTGGAGAAGTTTTTCATGATGGTTACCCTGGGTAAAATCACTCCACAGAAATCACTGATGTAAACTGTGCATGAGACACATGTGGGAGTCATAAGCACTGCCTTCATGTCCTGCAAATTCTTTATATATTGTAGCTACAGACTGCCTGGCACATTGTAGATAGAACCCTTTACTGTTGATATACAGTCTTCTCTGCTCTGCAGCCTATAGCTCCTGGTACATCAGAAAAATGGATGACATCATAAAAACTCACATGATGTTCAATCTCTGCTTTGCAACACTTGGAAATCACATCTGATCTCCATGCTGTAGCATGAAATTGAGGAAATTGTGAAGTAATCTTGAGGTTGCTGCCTGGGATATGCTCACAATGCCCCCCGTTGTGTGCTGAAAGGTCCCTGAAGCTAGCATTTTCAAAACTACACATAGCTTGGCATCTGTAGAGATAGGTGCTCAGTTCATCTTGTGGGCCTGCATATGACAGTGACACATCTCAACCTGCTATGGGATTATGCCTTTGTTCACAAAATAGCAGTCCACCATTTTAATGTCATGGAGATTGTGATATGTTAAGCATTAATGGATGACACAGTATCAATAACGGTGACAACTTAGAATACCGTCACTGCAGCCAGCGAGTACAGCCTGCTGTGTGTACTTATTTTCTAGTGTTGTGGGCAGCCATTGCAGGTTTTTGTAGTCTGTACCCCACAGCTCCATATGTTAGTTGTAGTCAACAGCTCCGGAGTTAATATCTCTTGGTGCAATCCATGTATTTCTCTGAATCCCTCTGCTGTGTTGTTTACCCTCATTTGCATTCTCATTTTAATACTGTTGCTTAATTCCATGTCATCATACCATCATTTGCATATTATACAAGCTGCAGGATTTCTCAGATATCTAAACTTGTAGTTGATATGTCCCTTAACCACCCACAACATAAACGTTAGCTCATCATGTGAAATAACTTGGCGCAAAGCATAAAATGTTTCTGAATCCTAGTGAATATTTACACACTGTGACTACCCTGGTGGCATTCAAGACCATAGATAGTTAAAGAGATTAACAAATTGCTTATCTTGACATCATGAAAATGCTGTTGAGCTCGAAGTTTAATCCTTCGTGGCATTTGACTAATGAATATCATCACCACAAGTATGAAATATTCTACCAATCACAAAATTATTAATGTATGTAAAGGGCTATCTGATTTTGAAAACTTTCTTGTCAATGTACACAGTATCATTACTATGAACCATCCTGCAAGTAATACATTGTAAATATAGTAAAGTTCCTTTGCAGGAGAAGAATAGCTTATGAGAACAAATATTGTAAGAAATCACCTATTTGAAATTAACATACTTTCTGTAAGAAAAGGTATCTCTAACAGTTACCTATCAGCACTGTTTAGTGTTAGGTAAAAATGATGTGAACTGTATAAAATAATATAACTTTGGCTTTAAATTCAGTGTACATTGTGACAAAACACATTGCCAGGACTTCAATGAAACTCTAATCCTGCTATGGTATTAGAAACCCAAAGCACTTGGAGAAATTAAACATCGCTGATAAACATATCTATTTTCTGGTGTGTACGCTCCTGTTAACTCTGGCGGATGCCTACTGAATCATGGGTTTTTATAAGCTCTGTCTCTAACTGGTGCTGCACGTTTATGAACAATGACATGATCTTCCTCAGAAGTAACAGTTCAGCTTGCTGTAAGTAGCTGCACAATTCTGGACTAAATTTTCTGTATCACATCCATAGATCCAAGTTGTGCTTGAGTATAGACATGAATGAACTTTGGTTTGTGTGGATGGAGAGTCTGTTCCAGAGCAGTTGTATCCTTCTGAGATATATACCTGTCTCTCCAAACCATTCTGTTGATGTTGCAGAAGAGGTTTAGACTAAGTATTTCTGATGCCATTTGACTTACTGATGTGCAGTAAATCCACCAGTATTAGGTCAGAGGATGCCTTGTATGCCAGACACAGGTCAACTCTTAGCTGTCTGTAAGAAACCAAGTATAGTGACAGGGCACTGAGTCAGTCCATGTAGGATATGTTGTATAGGCCTTACACCCTTTCAGTAAGGTATCTCTGTGCGCATTCCAGTTGTGGCACGGGTCTGGACAGATACATGCCAAAGGGACCATTGTATTCAATGACTGGGCTACTGAGGACTGATTAAAGAAGGACAGTGACTCGATCTCTTTATTTATCAAATGTGCAGTATAGAAAGATGTTCTTACATTAATAGACACGTTTGTCAAAAGTTTGATCACTGTCCACACAAGTTTCCAAATCCTGAACAACTGGGTCAGCTCTTAGGGTTATATTGTAGTAGGACAGATGACTTTCCGAAGGATACAATAATGCATTTTGGGCATTTAGTTTCAGTCCATTTTTAGCAGCAGTTATTAACTTGAGTCAAACCTTACTGAAGGATGGCTAAGTTATTTGGGGATTCAATGACTGCTCCTAACTTGTAGTCACCTGCAAACATAGCCAAAGTCCTACTGCCTTTTACTTCAGAAAAGTCGATGTCAAACAGGAGAGGTCCCAGGACAGAATCCTGAAGGGCTCCACTGGTGACTGGTCTCTTTGTAAAAAGCTACTTCCCCTATTTTGATTTTCTACATTCTGCCTGTGAGACAGTTAGCAATCCAGTGGGTGACATTGGGGTTTATTCCCAGTTTATTTAGCTTTTCTACTGTGCCTGAGTGGGAAATTGTGTCAAAGGCTTTGACCAGCTTGAAGTGTATGGTATGTACCATTTTGTCTTCATCCATCACTTTGGTGGCCTTTTCAAAAAAATCCAAGAGGTAGAGTAAGCATGACCTGCCCCTGATGAATCCAGACTGATGAAGGGTCCAGTGTTTGGAGGTTCACTATGTCCCAACTGATTAGTTCCATGATAAGTCTTTCCATGGCTTTGCATATGAGGCTGGTCAGACTTATGGGTCTATAATTGCCTTAGTCTGTGGTAGGTCATCCCTTTAGCAGGAGAATGACTGTAGCTGTTCTCCATTCACTCTGTACAAAACCTGTATGGAGGCTGAGTTTGAACAGTGTTGTTAGGGGTGTGACTAAACCATGCTTCATGCTATTTAAGATGCATACAGGGATATTGCCAGAACCCATCAATGCAGTACTTTTAGCATTTCCTAGCACTTTTAGGACTTGGTTTTGTGTGATATCTAGAGGTGAGCAAGTTTCAGGTATATCTTGAGGGACAGACAGAGGGAAAAGAGGGGTGAAGTTAGAGATACATTTATTGGCCAGTAGGTTCGTAGGTTGTTACTAGGCTAATGACCATGAAGGCCCTTACAAACCTACACTCCAGACCATTTAGGTCCAGAGTATCATGGACTGCTATATGGGAGGGCATGTTAGTAGGGAGGTAACGAAGGATTTGTAGGGGGGGATGTTAATTAGGCTAATACTTTTCTTAGTGACAGCCTTTGTCCATAAGGGACAAGGGGGCCAAACCAGGGAAAATTTACAATTTCCCATCCAACTGTCAAGGTTTCATTTGAATAGAGTCAGGGATGAGCTCTGTTTTACATGGATGGGGAGCCTATTCCATAGTGTTGGGATCTTTTAAGACACATATCTGTCTCTCCAGCATGTTCTGTTTATGGCACAAGTAAAGTTCATATCCTTGGATTTAGTGTTCCTGGTAGTGTTTGTTTTGTGCATTTGCAACAGACCCATTAAGGCTGAGTCTGAGGAAGCCATGTAAGCCAGGCCAAGATCCCCTCTCACTGATTACAGAGACAAAATCTTTAGGCAATAAGTGTAGGACAGGGTATCCATGCCCCCTCCTCACCTGGTGAGAAACCTTTGTGGGCATTCCAACTGTTGCAAGTGTCTGGTTAGATAAATGCCAAAGGGGGCATTGTACTCCATGACAGGTCTGACACTATAACTTTATTTGACCTGGATGCCGTACTGTTACCTATAAGCTGGGTGGCATAGAATCATTTTCTTAATATCTTAGCTACACATTGGTCAAAGGCCAGGTTGTTATCTGCACATGTTCCCAGATCCATTACTACTGGGTCAACTCTTAGGGGCATTTTATCGATGGAGTAATTAAACTGGGTTGACAGTTTCCCAAAGGCACTATCATGCAACACATAGTTCACAAAGTCAGTGTGCTAAACAGTCACAGCCCTTAAGGCCAAACAACATGCCAGACACACTTGTAATAGGTGACTCCATAGTCAGACACACCGACGTCCCGCTCACCAGACTGAACAAGGAAAAGGTCACAGTAAGCTGCCTGTCGGGAGCTAGAATCCGCCACATAACACAAGCACTCAGGTCACTCCACAGCAAGTACAAATATGACTCAGTCATTGTACATGCCGGTGTGAACGACCTGAGACGTACCTCCCTGGACTACATGAAAAGAGACATACAGGAGCTCTCTGATTATGTAGCCCAGGCCGGTATGACCCTGACCCTGAGCAGCATCTTACCCTCACCAAAAATGATGCCACAGGACAAAGACAAAATGATCAGTTTTAACAATTGGCTTAATTACTGGTGTCATTCAAAGGGGATCCAATGTCTGTCTGCTTGGGATGACATGCTTGACAAGCCACGCTGCTTTGCAAGGGATGGCTTGCACCTGTCACCCCTGGGCTTCCGCATATTGGCCAAGGCTCTTGCCACCCCATAGTGCCTTTTTAGGCAAGGCTCAAATGACAAACCTACCTCCCTAGAAAACACAAGTGGAAAAAACTAAGGGTAATGCTGCTCAATGCCAGAAGTCTAAACCTCAAGATGCACGCCCTCGAAGCCCTCCTCAGTATGGAGAACATCGATGTCTGTGCAGTGACTGAAACCTGGTTCAAGGATCCTGAGAGCACCCCAGCACTATCAGGTTTTACCTCATATCATGCTTTCCGCCCCAAAACTTGGACCGAACCACAAAAGGAGGGGGAGTATCCATTTTCATCAAAGATACCCACACCTCCAGGTTAGTGGCAATGCACGAAGCATCGGAGACTATCCAGGTGCAACTAACCATAGGCAAAACTGCCTTACAGTTTGTAGCATGCTACAGACCACCCTCTCAAACTCAGGAACCCACACAGCCTTCCTGAAGACACTGGAGAGTATGAATGTCTCTCCAAATACCATCATTTTGGGAGACTTCAACTACCTAAACATAGACTGGGAACATTACTCAAGCCCCAACACCCTAGCCCAAAGGTTCCTAGAATTCATAAACTCAAATGCAATGGAACAACTAGTCACCATTCCCACAAGAGGAGACAATATACTAGACCTGATCATCACAAACATGGGGACAAAATGCTCCACACCGGAAGTATATCCCTCTTTGGTAAGATCAGACCATAAATTAATCTCACTGGATATCCACATCCCGCCCCCACCCCCTGCACAAAAGACCACAGTGAAGAACTTCTCAAAAGCCAACTTCACACTTCTTAAGACTGAAGTGGTATCCTTCAAGGCCCCTGGGCCAGTGGAAACCACAACCCATACTGCTGAATCCTTTGCAAATGCCTTCTACGGGCACCTTCAAGAATGCATGGATCATGCAATCCCAAATAAAACCAAGACCCATTCCCCCAAAGGCAGGGGTCTGGTGGACCCCAGCCATAAACAAACTTTACAACAGGAGGAGGAAGCTACTACATGACAGAGCAAAATCCCCAAAAGGGAAGGCATCTCTGATCAGTACTAGCAAAAAACTACGATCACTCATAAAATCATCCAAGGCCAACTTTGAGAGAAAAATCGCAAAAGACACAAAAGACAATCACAAGGCCTTCTTTAGCTATGTTAGAAACCTGGGTGGAAACTCCCAGATATGCTCAGAGTTAGTCCAAAATGACACAAAATACACTGATCCCACTGACATTGTCAACATTCTGGCAGACAGGTTCAGTGCAAATTTCTCCTCCCCCTCCACCCCAAAAGGAGAAATAACTATCCCAGCAGAGTGTAGCCTCCCTAACATCTCAGATGCCCAGGTGAGAGCCGCCCTCTCTAAAGCTAAAAACACAGCATCAATGGGACCGGATGGTGTCCCGGGCTGTGTGCTACATGAACTCCAAGAGGAACTAAACCCATGCATAAGGCTGCTATTTAATCTTAGCCTTACTACAGGATACATACCCAAAGAGTGGCGTACGGCAACAGTGGTCCCACTTCACAAAGGCGGTGCTTTTACGGACCCTGGAAATTACCGCCCCATAAGCTTGACGAGCCTGGTCTGCAAAGCTAGGGAGAGGATCATTATGGAACTCATAAACAAAGACATTGGGGACCTACAGACATTGGATCCTACCCAATTTGGCTTTGTCAAGGGCAGATCCTGCCTTTTGAACTTGGTCAACTTTTTTGAAACAGTCACTAAGGCCATTGATGAGGGCAAGGCAGTTCACACAGCCTACCTTGACCTTGCAAAAGCCTTTGACACAATACCCCACTCGGGCATCATAGACAAACTCACCAGCTAAAATGTAAACTCATATGTCACAAGATGGGTTGCAAACTGGCTCAAGGACAGAACCCACAGGGTCAGAGTTGCTGGAGCTATGTCAGACTCTAAGCCAGTCACAAGCGGTGTCTCACAGGGTTCAGTCCTGCGACCCCTCTTGTTCAGCATTTATTTTTCCGAGGTACAGGCAAACATAGGAGGATTCTGGCTGACAAAGTTCGCAGATGACTGCAAACTGGGCGGCATAATTGATACTCCAGCGGACACAAACATCCTTCAGAGAGGCCTCATAGAAATGGATAATTGGTGCCAGAGCCATGGCCTTAAGCTGAACGCCAAAAAATGTATAGTCATACCCTTTGGGAAAAACAAGGTACTCACAAATTACCACATAGGTGGTAATCCATTAAGTACGGAAGAGGTAATCAGGGACCTAGGGACCCAGGTTGACAGTAACCTCTCATTTGACACTCACATTGCCAAAGTGGTTAGGAAGACCTTCTATATTTCCCACCTTATCATGAAGGGTTTCACATCTAGATCAAGAGAGGTCATTGTGCCCCTGTACTCTTCTCTTATCAGGCCAATGATTGAGTACAATGCCCAATTTGGGATGTATCTCACCCGACACCTGCAGCAGTTGGAAAGACCCCAAAAGTTCCTCACCGAGAGGATAAAGGGTCTTAAACATATGTTATATGCTGCCCGACTGAAAAAACTCCAGCTCTATTCAGTCGCATACCGCCTACTCAGAGGTGACCTGTGCCTGACGTACAAGGCCATATCCAATCCGGAATTAATGGACATGCTCCACCTCAGAAAATCCAAATCCATCAGAGCCACGAGAGCAAGAGACTTAAACCTCAACACAGAAATAAATAGGACATGCTGGAGGGACAGATTCATAACCCAGAGGCTCCCTACACTCTGGAATAGAATCCCAGTCCATGTTAGGCAGAGCCCCTCACTGATTCTATTCAAGAGAAATCTTGATGAGTGGATGGGAGATCGTAGGTTTACCCCGGGGGTCATCTCTGTGTCACTACTAGACAGAGGCACAGTAAACTAAACCCTAAAATGGTGTAGTATTCTCATCCTAAGGGGTGGTGAAAGCCACACACACTCTGGCTAGACTTATAAATGCCCTAGGGCAGATAGCCTAGTACGAACCTATGAACTTATAAACCTATGCATTTTTTTGCTTTGAATTTTAGGTCATGGCTTTAGCACCAGTCATTTGTCTGTGTTAAACACACTTACAAGATGTACGTGTCTTGAGGGAATGTATAATAGCTCCCAATTTACAGTCATCTGTAAAGTTGATGAGCCAGAGGCCTTTGACATTAGCACTGACTTCCATGATGTAGATGCCAAACAAGAAGCAGGCCCAGCAAAGAGCCCTGGGGTACTCCATTGGTAACTGGTCTCTTGCTGGAGGTGGTTTTACCTATCCTGACTTTGTGTATCCTGTATCTGGGTCAGCCTGAAATCCAATGAGTTATGTAAGGATTTATGCCTAGCTCAGAGAGCTTGTCAACAAGGCCTGAGTGGAGTATTCTACCGAATGCCTTAGTCAGAGTAGGATATGCAGTATGCACTATTTTACCCTCATCCATTGCCTTGGTGATATCCTCAGAATAGTCTGCCAGGTTAATGACCTTCCCTTGACAAAGTCAAACTTGGATGGGTCCATTCTCAGTAGGTTGCCAATCTCCTTGTTTATCATTTCCATGATAATTTGTTTCATGGCTTTGCATATCAGTCTTGTTAGACTGATGGGGCTGTAACCCTGGGTTGGTTGATGGTCTGCCCTTGTAGAGGGGAATGACTGCTGTGGTCCTCAATTCACTTGAAATATAGCCTGTTTCAAGGCTGTAGTTAAAGAGTGCTTCAAGTGGTCCTGATAGGTCATGTTTTAGACTGTTTAAGAGGCAACCAGGGATATGTTCTTGGCTTTGCTGTGTGCTGCCAGCATCTGGTCCCTGTTGATAACCGGGGAAAATATGTTGGAGGGGTTGCACCTGGTAGAGTTGGGGGGCAGTGGGGGGTGAAGTATGAGCTGAATGTATCAGGCAAAAGATATGCTATATCACCTTGGTAGGTGAAGGTGGTAGCGTTCACCAGTTCAGGACACTGCCGTGTGTTACCTGTAAGGTTCATTATATCTTCAGCCTCAGTGTAGGTAATATCATTAACAATATATGCTTGTAGAAATATATAAACTACATGATTTCAGAAATATAAAACAAACCTTACTTGAAAGCTTTTCTATATCAGTTTCAAAAATATTGTTTCCCTCATTGTTAATTCCTAGAAATTAAATTGCTAGCAACTTTTAAATATGGCATTTAGAATCCTTCATAGCCTTCATTAAATAGAAAGGCATGCATTCAGCATATGTTTCCCCAGATCCAGGTCTGCCACTTATTATCTTTGTCTACTCTAAATCATTAAATAACCTTTCAAAAATAACACTGATTCATTGGATGCATTGTTATCTACATTGTTAGGTTCAGCATTTGTCCTTTAAGGCTTGGAAGAAAAACAAACATAATTTTAGCTTTCTTTAGAATGTAAATACATCCAGATAAATATTCTCCCACACTACAACATGTATTTGAATGCATTTGAAACCACTACTTAAATAAAGAAATAATGCCTGCATGTGAAAGAAAGATAGACGCCTTAGGCAGCCTTTTAAACATAAAAGGAAATCCATGTAAAACACAGTGTTCATGGCTGTCACCTTAGTCTTCCTTGTTCATGCCTCCTCTGGTTAGTTCCCCTTTTATTTTTTTGTTCACACAAGTCATACCTTGATCATCGGCGGATTTATAGAAGAAGCAGAAAGCAAAGTTGTACTCGGACTTGTAGAACAAACTCTTCTTATATTGTGACTCGGAGATTCATATTTTCATTGTTTTCTTCACTGTCGGCTCAAAGGAATGACATCATAGGCAGGTAAACATCAAATTACTGTTGACATAGGCTACAGGATTTATTTATACTGTATTTATTTACTGTGTACTAAACTACACTGTTATACTGCAACTGCCTGCTGCACTGTTCCTGTAAAATCAAATCTTATTGCTGTTTTCACTGTTTAACTATTTACTGGGGGTCTATATTACAAACGAGAAAAACCATATGAGCGAATATGAAGACGTCAACACGTATTGTGCGAAGTATGGAAATCCTGAACGTACAAAACCACGAATTCTGAAATGTCGAATTGTTTTGATTGGTCCGTCTGTGATATGGCCCCGTAAGGTAAGTGTGTGATAGGTAGGACTTTTGTGTTAGGATTTGGGTTAAGGTAAGTGTATAGATAGGTAATGTACGTAAGGTTTAGTGTAGTGTTAGAAGTAGGGCTATTTTAAGTGTATGTATGTGTATTGTTTATTTTGTTTGGGTGTATGTCTGCAGGGGAAGTGTGCGGTAGTTACGGACATTAGGGTTAGGGAGGGGTTAAGGATAGTGCATAGATAGTTGTGTATGTGGGGTTTAGTGTAGTGTTGGAGGTAGGGTTTTGTTAAATGTATGTATGTGGATTATTTATTTTGTTTGGGTGTATCTGTGTAGGGCACGTGTGTGGTAGCTATGGACATTAGGGTTAGGGAGGGGTTAAGGATAGTGCATAGATAGTTGTGTATGTGGGGTTTAGTGTAGTGTTGGAGGTAGGGTTTTGTTAAATGTATGTATGTGGATTATTTATTTTGTTTGGGTGTATCTGTGTAGGGCACGTGTGTGGTAGCTATGGACCTTAGGGTTAGGGAGGGGTTAAGGATAGTGCATAGATGGTTGTGTATGTGGGGTTTAGTGTAGTGTTGGAGGTAGGGTTTTGTTAAATGTATGTATGTGTATTATTTATTTTGTTTGGGTGTATCTGTGTAGGGCACGTGTGCGGTAGCTTATGGACCTTAGGGTTAGGGAGGGGTTAAGGATAGTGCATAGTTAGTTGTGTATGTGGGATTTAGTGTAAGGTTAGAGGTAGGGTTTTGGTGCTTTACCTTAGGTTAGAAGTAGGGTTTGGTCAGTGCATCTGTGTGGTTTATTTATTTTCTTTGGGTAGGTAGGTAGTATGTAGCGGGTGGTGGGGTTGGCCGACTTTGACAGTTCGATATTTTTTTTGCGGTTTAGTGCGTTCGGGATTTTCGCAGTTCGCGGTGTAGGTGTCGATGTTTAGGTATTCGGGAATAGGGTTTTTTGCTTAGGTAATATAGACTCATTTACTAGTATTTTTTCCACTTTTTTAAAGCTATCTGTTCTACCTGCTTTGGTTTTCCCACCTTGCAATACTTAACTAACTGATCTGCTAAATGTTTAAATCATTCTTTAGAGCCTCCTGGCTGATTTTCTGCTGTTTTAAATGTTTTTTTGATGTCTCACTGCTATTTTTCTGCTGTGCTAAATATTATTTAGTGTTTCCTGCTGAAACTAGGGTAGCTAGTAGCAGTAGCGTAGTCCAGATGCAGATCTGCTGCTTCTGGAACTGATTGTAGTGGTTTCTTTGTTATGTAAAAGCCAAAAACACAGCATCCATGGGACCGGACAACATCCCAGACTGCATTTTACATGGACTTCAGAACACACTGGCTCTCCAGTTAAGCCCCATGTTCAATAATAGCCTCGCATCAGGCTTTGTGCCCATTAACAGCAACATCCCCCATTCTGAAATTATAGCTAAACTCACTAAACTAGGTATAAATCCCTACGTTACAAGACGGGTTGCCATCTGGCTCACTGACAGAACCCACACTGTAAAAGTTGCAGAATCCAAATCTGACCTCAAAGCAGTGACAAGTGAAGTACCACAGGGTTCCGTCCTGGGACCTCTCCTGTTGGGTATCTACTTCTCTGAAGTACAAGCTAACACAGAAGACCTCTGGCTAACAAAGTTTGCAGATGACTGCAAACTAGGAGCCATAGTCAAGTCCCCAAATGATGTGGACATCCTACAGAAGGGCCTCGCTGAGACAGATGCCTGGTGTAAGAGCCATGGCCTCAAGCTCAATGCCAAAAAGTGTAGTGTCATCTCCTTTGGTAAAAACTCTGTACCCATGAACTACCACATAGGCAGCAATCTACTTACCACCGAATGTGTGATAAGAGACCCAGGTGGACAGTAGTCTCTCCTTTGATAGTCACATCGCCACAGTAGTCAGGAAGCCCTTCTATGTGACACACCTCATCATAAAATAGTTCTCATCCAGGAAAAAAGAGGTCATTGTTCCCCCTCTACTCGACACTCATTAGACCCATTATAGAGTACAGCGCCCCTTTTGGAATGTATCTAACAAGACATCTGCAGCAACTGGAAAGGCCACAGAAGTACCTCACAGAGGATTACTGGTCACAAACAAGTGCCTACACTGACCGCCTCAAAAAACTCCAGCTTTACTCCCCTAGCATATCGCCTACTCCGAGGTGATCTCTGCCTAACATATAAAGCTATGTCAAACCCAGAGCTGTTAGATATGCTACACCTAAAGAAATCTCAATCCCTCCAAGCTACACGCGCTAGGGACCTAAACCTTGTCACCACAATAAACAGGACATGCTGTAGGGATAGATTCCTGTCCCAGAGACTTCCCATACTCTAGAACAGTCTACCCATCTATGTCAAGCAAAGTTCTTCATTAGCACTATTCAAGAAAAATCTTGATGAGTGGATGGGAAATAGAAAATACACCCCAGGGATCACTTTTGTGTCTCTGTTTGACAGTGGCACAGGAAAATAACTTTCTTGGGGGGCATAAGCCAGGAAACCTTGTTGGCTAGGCTTACGTAGGCCCTTGGGCCAATAGCCTAGTACCTACCTATGAAGCTATGAACCTATGAGCAAGTTTGTCAGGCCATCTTGGATTGGAAGTGGGCCTATCTGCACTTTTGTGAGAGAATTGTTTTCGATTGGCACCTGACTGGTAAAGGGAGATCAGCCTAGGGCTTGGAATAAGTATCCTCATTGGTCCTTCTGAGTTTTGTTACTGTTTCTTTTTTCAAGTTTTGACTTCTGGTATTTAAGCCCTGCATCTGAGCAGGTTTCTGCTTGTTTGCGTGTCTCGCAGCACTGTGCACTATTGCTCAATTGTACATCATCAGACAGTTAAATTCAACAAATTTTCCCTTAAAACCCAGGCAGAAATATCCTTTTGCTGAGCTTCTCCGTGATCATTTCTGGAAAGACAACAGTCTTCAACCTAGCATTATGGACAATTCGACTACCCTGGTTTTTCCTACCAACCTTGTTGACGTGGGTCTCTTGAGGCAGTGTAGCAATTGCCTCATGTTCACAGACAACCCTCTACTAAAAAAACAGTCTAGAACAGAGTGCAAGAGATGTATTTACACCAAGAATCTGGAATCCAAGCCCTCTCTCACTCAAAACAGTAACAGTGAGAAGGTTGTCAACTCATCCACCACTACATATTCACATAGTACCACTACTCATATGGAGGGTCTCTCGAAAAACATACTGAAACACCAGAGACCTCCAAAACACAAGTCTGCTACAGCTAACACAGCCTCCACCGCACCAATGACACATAGCAACACCAGTGTCTCACCCACCAAGCCAGTAAGGAGTTTTCTTATCATTGGAGACTCAATAATGGACACACAGATGTCCCACTCACCAGGTTGGACAAGGAGAAAGTCACAGTCAGCTACCTGTCTGGTGCCAGGATTCACCAAATCATGCATGCACTCAGATCTGTCAGCAACAAGTACTGTTATGACCCTGTCATAGTTCACGTTGGGTTTGATCACCTGAGACGAACTTCACTGGACTATATGAAGAAAGACATGGTTGCACTCTGAGTACGTGCCCTAGGCAGGTATGTCTCTAGAACTGAGCAGCATGCAACCCTCACCTAGAATGGTGCCACAGTATAAACAAAAATGATTGATTTCAATAATTAGCTTAGTTTTTTTTTTTATTCAGATAGTTTTTATTTTAAACATATAACATAATGAATTCTTGTTTATGTTGTAAATAAATTATTAGCTATATACAATATTTATATTTAACCTGACACAAGTAGACTAAGATAGCAACAAGTTTAAGATACAGATAATAAATCATAGTATAAAATAAATTAATTATCAGGAAGAGATTGATTCCAATTGCAAAGTGTCATAGGATCATAGGAAGTTACTAGGATATTGGCCCTGAGGCTCTTATAAGCCTAGTCATGAGTTTAGCCCAGGCATAGACCAATCAGCACCAGATTTCCCTCTCCAGCAGGGAAACAGGTGAAATCCCATGAAACAAAACTTTCCTCCACAGATTATTGACTAATGGCTTAGGATAAGTTCTTAGTTCTTTGATTTTAATCTCCATTAGTGCTGTTTTGTTTAGTAAACATAGAAAGTCCTCCATGGTGGGCACTGTCTTGAAATTCTATTTTCTAGTTATGCATTTTCTATCTATTGTTAATATTGTCCATACTAAATACAGATATTTTTTATTCATATGAGGACTTTCATTTACATTCAGTAAGATTAAAGCTTTAGTCAGAACAAATGGATCTGTATATATTGCTTGCAGGAAATTATTAATTTTGTTCCAATATGTTTTAATATCAGTACAGTCAAAAATATTAGACCAATCTGCATTAGATGAACTTTGACATCTCAAACATAGCCCATTACTGGAAGCACTGATTTTTGAAATGTTATCAGGAGTTAAAAAGGATCTGTGCAGATATTTCCAATTACTCTCCAATAGTGTGAGTAAGATGTTAACTGACAGTAAGATTTTTGTTCTATTTTTTGATGATAAAGATTAGGATAGACCTTTGGTTAAATATTGCCAATATGTTGTTTTAGGAACTGTTTTATAAGCTATTATTACTTTATTTAAGTATGAGAGTTCATTCTTTATATCAGCATTATTGTATATAATTCCAAACAGCCAAATTATAAATTTTGGAATGCTCTTAAAAGATGAATTATTTATTATTCTACATAGATCCTTAGAGTATGTTAAAACACTCTGTAGTAATAACCAATCAGGAGAAGTTAATCCATGAGTTGACGATAAATATTGTGCATCCAAAACTTGATTATTTATACAATGTTGTCAACATATTCAATTCTTATGCTCCCAGAAACTGAAAATCTCTCTATGCACTCTATCAGAGACATTCTTTGTGATACTGAATGGAGTTAAATATATAAACCAAATCTTTGTGTGCATGTTCATATTAATAAGCTTCCTAAAAACATCAAAGAGATGGTTAATTAGATTTAACTTGCTGGGTTTTGTTATATTATATTGTAGGCCTATACTCAAAAAATACCAACATTTGTTATCTTTATCTACAACTAAGGGATTTTTTGACAAGGTGTTTTCATTCATTATTATGATTGAATGCATCCGTTTCCAATTAAATGAGTAATTAGGATTTATCCAGTTTAACACAGTTTTAAGTATGGAAGGCCTTATGTAAGATTCTATATCTGGAAACTTTAGCCCCCCTTGCTTCCATTGTCTAATATGATGTGAAAATGGAACCCTATTTCTTTTAGGATACCATAGGAATCTTAATAAAGTTGAAGTTATTTCCTTGAGAAATAATTTCTCAGGTAATAGCAAAATAGCCTGGGCTGCATACAATATTTTGGGGAGTAACATCATTTTTATCAGTTGCAATCAGTCCTCAATTGTTATAAATATATTATTCCACGTATTCACCAGTGCTTTGATTATTTCAACAATTTTACTATAATTAACTTTTAGTATCTCTTTCATATTTTCACAGAAGACAGTCCCCAAATAATTTAAAGCAGAGACTTGATTGCCAATAATGTGATTCTCAACCACTTGTATTTCCTTTTTTTGTTTAATAACAAGAATTTTGATTTTGATTTATTAAAGTGAAGGCCAGAGATCATTTTGAAGTTTCCTATTAATAAATCTACTTCATCTAACACTTATTTTGAATTAGGTAAGGTAAGAAGCGCATCATCAGCAAACATTATTTTAGAGCTATATTGGTCATATATATCTATACCATTTATCTTTGGGTTGTTGTGTATTAAAATAGCTAATATCTCTATGGCTAATGCAAATAAAATAGGTGACATGGGGCAACCTTGTTTAGTGCCATTGGTTATTTGAATTGCTTCGGAAGTAAATGGACCTATTTTAACATATTCTAAGTTGTTTTCATAAACCTTCTTTAGAAATGTGATAAAGGAGAGGGGAAAGTTAAACAACTTTAGAATTTTAACTAAGTCCAGTTTAAAGAATCAAAGGCCATTTCTATGTCCAACCCTATTATCAAGGCTTTTTGATTTTCTCTGTTTAAATAATCAGTTAGTGTTCGTATTCTTTTAATGTTGTCATTCTCATGTCTGCTGTATATGAAACCAGTTTGGTCTTTATTAACTATTTTGGACAATAGAATTTTCATTCTATTAACTATAATTGACATGAATATTTTATAATCATTATTCAACAAAGATATTGGTCTATAAGAATTACAATAGTTAGGATCTTTGCTTTCCTTTAAAATAGGAGTGATTAACGAATATCCCCATGAGGGTGAAATTATTGCATGAGATTGGACTTCAAGTAATGTTTTATGTAAAAGGGAAGTTATGGATGTAGGAAAAATTTATATAATTCTATGATTAAACCATCAATCCCTGGAGCCTTACTGGGTTTACTTCCTTTAATATTATCTGTAATTTCTTTCTGTGTGATTGTTTTTTGCAGTTCTGACTTTAATTCTTCAGGATTTTTTTATGTTAGGGATATAGTTTCTACATTCAGATGTTCAATCATATTATTATTATTGTTATAATGTTCTGCATAATGATTTTTAAATGCTTCCAATATCTCACCTATGTCCAAGACTACCTTCCTTTTTCCCTCATGTAGGATATTAGAAATATTATAGATTTTCAATTGCCTTTTTACTTTCATAGAGAGATTATGTAAATGTTTTGGAGAAGTTGCATACAAGTTTACTTTTAATCTTTCCATGACTAGGTTGGCTTTATGGGTTAATATATCATTATATTTTTTTATTTAGACCTTCTATTTTCTTTCTATTTTTAATAGAATTTACATCCCTTTTGGATTTAAACAATAAGAGTTGATTTTACAACTCCTGTAATTCTGATTCCCATTCTTTAATTTTATTTCTAAACCAACTAATGGTTTTACCATATATAAAGACTATTAATGAGTCCCATACCATAACTATGTTAACATCTGGCTTATAATTAATGTCTAGGAAGAATTGAAGTTTAGAGATTAACCATGGCTTAAAGTCTTTAATTTTTGTAATATATGAATAAAATCCTGGAAGTGATAGTTAACGGTCTAAGTCCATTTGAATTTTTACAACAAGAGAGTTATGATCTGAGAATGGGCATGGAATTATTGAGAAAGTTACATGTCATCTTATTTATAACTCATATATTTTATCTATTCTAGTTTGGGTACCATATCTATTAGCTTGATGTGAAAATAGTAACAAATTAATTCCTATAGTGTTATAAGTATCTCTTAATTTAAATGTCTCAATCCATTTTTTAAGAGTTTAGCAGTAGAAGATGAATGTGGGAGTTCTTATTTGTGGTTTCAATAGTATAGGTAATGCAATTAAAGTCACCACTTATTATTATGTTACCTTTAGAAATATTTGTAATAAGATATAAATGTTTCTTGGCTGTCCCCATCCCAATACCAAGAATCCAATATAAGTTTACTATTGTCCACATTCTATTATTAAATTTCAATATAACAATGGCTATAAGTCCATCCCTATCCACATATTTATATGCAATTTCAAGGCGTATAGAGTTCTTTTTCCATAAAATTGTTACCCCTCTGGTCTTTGATTTATATGAAAAGTAGGCTAACGTTATATATTCACTAGGATTCCAAATAAATGTATCATTCATTTTAAAATGAGTTTCTTATAAAAAGACTACTTGAGCTTTATTTATTTTAGATACCTTGATAGATCGGATCTCTTATTTGGATTATTTAAGCCATTAGTATTTAAAGATACCAATGTTAGCTTCATGTCAGATTGCTTTTATAAAACAAGTTTATTTTACTATTTTTCTTGATATATAAATCTCCTCCTCTAGTGTTAGTTCTATATTAATTTGTAAATTCCTAATTATCTTAGTCAACAATGTTTCTTTCATGAATACTGGTAGAAAAACCTTAAGTCAAGCTTATTAAGACTAGAAAAAAATTTAAATGATAACATATTAACTACAGTTAAACTAATGTAGATTTTGACCCATACTAAACATGGAATGAAAATAATTTCTAGTCCAATAGACAAAAACAAATCTGTCAAACTAACTTCCCTAACTTGCTTTTCTATCTCTTTCAAGCTCCATAGAAACAATAATTATTAAAGAAGACAAGTTATAAATAAGATGATGTGATATATACTATAAATCTTATAAGGCTTTGAGTTCTCTTATTAAATTGTTTATACCAACAGTAGTTTGTTATATTAAACACAATATTAATATATAAGTGACTAACCAACCATATGTCTCTAATACAAGAGAAAAGAAAAGATGAAAAGGTGTGTGTATAGAAGTACTCGATTCCTAAATTACTCTCTATTAACATTGTACTTCTATTGTTATCCATTAGCCGACATGCCTAGAAATACTATTATTTAAAGGAGAAGTAACTAAATAATGGGCCATCGACCATATAACGTAAAATATTACTACAGATGTTTCTGAGTTAACTTGAATCTAAAACAAAATCAGTATAGCATCTAGTGGTCCCCATTACTTTACATATTAAATGTAAACAATATCTGTTTCCTCAGTGAGAAGGTAGGGATCTATTCACAAATGGTAATGTATTAATACTGATCCAACATCCTTAATGATAAGAGATTAAATATATCAGTAACAGTATTAGAATGACTCCTTTCTCAACAAGTCCTTTTTATATTCCTGAAATTATTAGAGTAGTATAGTAGTATGATAATATGATATGGTAATAAACTTCATTTAATCATTAGTTTAATACAACAGACAGAGAATCCGTATGCAAACGCAAATATACCTGAGGGTAAATGTGTGTTTGTGAAAGTGTGCATATTTAAACCGAATTTGCATAGTAGTCACATGTGACCAACTATTTACAATATTAGTCAGCTAATTCATAAATGTACCAATGTAACTACACAGGTATCACATTTTCATACTTTTCCAGCAATAACTCAATAAAACTGATTAACAACTACTTTCTAAAAGATGGCGACCAATAAATAACTAATTTCAGTTGAGGAAGATTTCAACATGCCCATTTTAAAGGGTAGGAATTTGTTTCATTGAAGTGTTTGGTTTTATGAATGCAAACATCATGTGATGTAGTTATTTATATGTAATTGGTGGGTTTTTGTATATAAAATATGTCTGCTTTAACTGTTTGTTAAAAGTTTGATAAAGCAGCAGGTTGCTGTGAAAGCACTAACTCTTGTTTAATAAATCATTTTATTTTTTACCCGGCAGCTGTGTTGGTCAGTTTTGTATTTATTTTTATTTTATATGTGTGTACTGTGTCAGCCTTAACTGAGCGGTCGCATTTATATCTTTTGCATATGTTATGGGCAATAGCTTGGGGTATACCTAAGATAATATCTTCAGAGGCATTTGTTAATTAGGAAGGGAAGTGGAAAAAAATGTGTCCATTGCATGTGATTTTGTTATGAAAAGACTACGTACATGTCTCGCAGCTATATTACATGACATACAACATGTGTAATAGTACTTGTCTGAAATACACCTATTTCACTTGATATAAAAATACTGTAGTGTCTATCTCACAACTATACATCTCTTTGATAAGTAGTCATGTGCAACCATTTAAGCATCTGATTAACATTGGATTCAGATATTTAAAATGCACTAATGTCTGACTGAATGAACTAATTTATCTATAACAGCTATATTTCAGAATGCAATCTATTTTTGCAACCGACACTTTGAATAGAAAAACATTTTGTAAATGTACTAACACACAAAAATATGTTGCATACAACAAGAAACATATTGACAATACCTCTTTTTGCATTCATAAGTTATCAAATACCAGAAGTAAATGACATTTTCAGAATTAATACACTCTCTATCAGACATTACGTCACACACCACTATAAACCACATACACTATTAATATTGACTGGCCTTCCTTGTATCTATTGCACTTCTTGCTTACTTGAGCAATGTAGACCTAAATGAAATGTATCACTTTCTAAGGAGAGGGAATAAGTCCATACTCATACACGAGTTGATCTATAAACAGTGCCTCTGCTACCTGAGTTTAAATGTCAGTTGCAAATAACAGGATATATAGAAAGCCCATGTAAGGCTAAGCCAGTGACATTTGGGTACAGCTAGAGTAGAAAATTGTAAGTGATACTTCCTGTAAGCTTCCAGTTATGGTAAAATACTATTAGAGACATTATAAAGCACTAGTGATGACACCAGACTCAACTTGATGGAATATTTCTTAGATTTTAAGTTGGCATCACGTTTAAATAATAATCGTGTTATCAAGCAATAATGGGTAAAACAAAATGATGCTTAAATAAAGCAGACTGTCAAGTACCAAGAAAGTTACACAGCTTAACGCATGGCAAAAACAGAGTGTTCCCCATCCCTGTACTTGATTGTAAACAGTTAAGTACATGAGATACAATTTCCAATATGATAAGCTGTTTTGTGCAGTATTTTATTAAAGCACTTCACAGTGACCCATTGGTTCATAGCTTCATAGGTTCATAGGTTGGCACTAGGCTATCGGCCCTAGGGCCTATAGAAGCCTAGCCATAACAATTCCCTGGCTATTTCTTCCCACACTATTTACTTCCCTGGACCCCTGACTAGCATATTGGGATGCCTATAACCCTCTGTAAAATGTACTATTTTAACTAAGACTTCCTACCTCCATGAAAGTATTTAACAGCCAATCACTGAGCTTATTTCGTTTCTATAGCAGCTCTAATCATACAACAGATTTCAGAAAAATAATGACTGAATTGATTAGTCATCATGCATGTTATCTCGAGCTCTTAAAAAGCTTCACTTATAGTGCTCGTGAGAATTTTAAATTTCCTGCCCTTAAACTCCAAACAACACATTAAAAAACCTCAGCTGCAACCATTTCAAAAAACAGATGAACACTCCTGAGTCCATAAAGCCCCTACAATACAAACATCTCAGCAATACCCAAACAACCAGCAATACACATGTCACATCACATCCAAGCACCACAAACTAGACTAGATATATTAGCACAGTCCAAGAACAGAGACAAAACTCGTACAATAATCAAACAAGTACAGCATTCACCAGCATTTAAGAATCATTACATTCACTCCTTCTTGTAGTGTAAGCATACCCATCTGCTTTAGACATTGCAGCCCATCTTTACAATACAGATAATTTACTTTAACTATATTAAATAAAGTACTGCTCAAGCACCTTCTCATAAACCTACCTTCAGTCCCGACTTCTGATACTGGTATATAGTTTTGAAACTCATTTAACTCCAGAAATAAGAGCTATCTGAAGAAGAGTGCAACACAAGCTATGAAGACATTCCTGCAACTCTGAGTGACTTCTGGGCACCTGTGAAATGGCTCCTTTAACACACATAGGGCATGTCTTAACCCAGCAAAGTTTTTCATATTATAAGCAGCACTTCTAAGCTTCTACATGAGCACAAAATGGCACTATTCACCTTCATTTTGAGTAAAGTCAACAAGTCTCATCTGCTACAAACGATCATAAATGTCATCCCAGAGTTCTCACCAGACCGTAGCCCAATAATGATACACCTGTGAATTACCATCCCTTTTCTCTCTCTTTCTTTCTCTAGATAACCCATGACTCAGAAATAATGCCAAGCAAAGACCGCAAATTATAACCCTGCAGTAGGACCTGGAAAATGTGAGCACTACATAAGATCAAATCATAATTTATCAAAAAAAATAGTTGTTTCTGACTTAATTTAAAGGGTATTAACCACTCAAGATGCCCTCTGTGACCATATATAACATCTACAAATAGCACACCTAGCAAGAACAGCCGACAGCAGTATATGAGATTGTTATAATAATTTACTTTTATATATTAATGGAAACCCTTTGCAAGGACAGTGCAAGCACAGCTTGATTCCAGAATGAATCACCTTTACTAAGCAATACAAGCCAAACCAATGGCAGGTCCAACCCTGACATTTGAAAATTAATAAAACATATCTATCTCAGATTGAGTTCAGGATGCAGTAGATACTTTGAGAGATCGAGAGGGAACAGCTTTGGATCCAGGTTTCCATTTTTTCTTTTCGACATCAGTCTAGGAATTCTTGTCAGTGGTTCTCTTCAGGGAAGGAGATGACCAATCTATATCTTCAGGAATAGATATAATATCATTATTATTATTAATGAATGCAGAGGCTTCTTCTAAGTTATTAAAGGTTCTCATTTCATTTAGATATAAAATTTTGATTTTGGCAGGAAAAGCAAGCTGTGTTTTAATGTTAGTAGCTTGAGCGGTGGCCAAGCTTTTTTCCTCTGTTCCAATACTCTAGTATAATAGTCATTGTCAAATCTTATTGGATGTTGCTTGTATTTTAAAGGACTTTTCTTCCAACATATTTTTAGTACCAATTCTTTGTCCATATAGGATAAAAACTTTATTACTATTGACCTTGGTGGTGTAGACAATGAAGCTGAAATTGATCTTCCTAGTGCTCTATGAGCCCTTTCAATTCCAAATGAGAAACATTCTTTTAGGTTTAAAACTTCTGGAATCCATGAGTTTAAAAATCAAATTATGTCTTCCCCTTCAGATCCCTCAGGGAGTCTGAAAATTCTGATTTTTGTCCTTTTCTCTCTGTTTTCCAGGTCATCCACTTTGTTGAGAAGCCAAATGTTTTGTTTAAGGAGAAAATCCTTTTGAGTTTCTTTTTCCTTAAGCCTCCCCACAATGTCATTCAGAGAAAATTCTGTGTTTATTATTTTGTTCTGGTGTTGTTGAAGAAGTTTGTTAAAAGCATCTGTTTGCTTTTGACAGTTTTCCTTGAGGTTTTATAAGTTCTCTTTGAAATTATCAATTTTCAGTGACAGTTCTTGTAGTGTGGTAGCCACCAATTGAAGTTCTTTTTATAAAGCCAAATCAGAGTGAGAATTCTTCAACTTGCTCACTTCCACAAGTTGTGATAGTCTCCCTACTGATTTGACAAGAAAATATTTACATAAATCCACCAAAAATTCTAAGTATATATTTTTAACTTTTATCTATCAGTTTTGCATGTTTTTGTTAGAAAAAAAAAATATTTCCTGTATTTTATACTCGTTTTATAGAGCTCTGAAAAACTACTGCATTCAGTTATCCATTCAGGCCCTGTCCCAATTAACTTAGTTGGTGTCAGTCCAAGCGGATCCAGGTCCTGTCTGCCTGAGGACCCTTGGTCAACAAACCTCGCTGCTTTGCCAGAGATGGTTTGCACCTGGCACCCCTATGCTTTTGGCTGCTGGCAAAGGCTGTTGCCTCCCCCATAGTGCCTTTTTAGGCAAGCTCTTGAAAATGACATTGCTGCCATGAAATTACCTAGTCAGAACAAAATAAGGGTCATGCTGCTAAATGTTAGGATCTTAAACCAAAAAAATGCACTCCTTGGATGCATTTCTATCACTAGAAGATGTAGATGTCTGTGCAGTCACAGAAACCTGGTTTAAGGCCTCAGGTAGTATCCCAGCCTTGCAAGGCTGCAATGCCTTCCCCACCTTTACACTGCAAAATGAATGTCTGAAAACCAAAGGAGGTGGTGTTTCAATTTATATTAGAGACAAATTCACCTCATGTCTAATTAGACTGGACAACTTCATGGAGTTAATCCAGGTCCAGGCCCAGATTAAGGTGGGTAAGACCACCATTCAAGTTCTAGCCAGTTATAGAACCCTCTCTATGAGTCATGTAGTGATCATGACATCCATGAAGCCTGCTTATCCAAATTGAAGACAATTCACATTTTACAGAATGCACTGGTTATGGGGGATTTTAATTATTCCACCCACAATTAGGAAACTTACTCTAGCCCCAAACTTGCTAGCACAAAAGTTCCTTGACTTTGTGAATTCAAATGACCTGGAGCAAATTGTCCATACCCCGACAAGAGAAAAAAACATTCTAGATCTGGTCCTCACCAACATGTCAAACTGATAAAATGCTGTAACTGTTGTCCCTCATTAGTTAAAACTGACCACACATCTGTCACCTTCAAAGTGACACTAACACCAGAACTCAAAATAGGGCGAAATCAGACTAAAAAACTTTAACAAGGCAAACTATACCCCTCCTAGGTGAAGGTATAAATGCATTCCAAGCCCCACCCCAAGCTGAAACTGGTAACTATGCCGAAGCTTGCACTAAAGCCCTGTACAATCACTTGCATAAGTGTATAAACACAGCTGTACCAGACAGAATCAAAGCCAGAGCCCCAAGTAAAATCAAGCTGCCATGGTGGATTTCCAGCATCAACAAACTTTACAATAAATGCAAAAAGTTAAACAAAGACAAGGCCCCAACAATGGAAAATCACCCTCCTCAGCCTTAACAGGCAAATAAGACAACTTGTCAAATCCTCAAAGAAAGAAACCTAGAAAGTACTGCCAGGGATAACCAGAAGACCTTTTACCACTATGTATGTAACCTAAAGAGTAGGACCCAAACATGTGCAGAACTGGTCGCCAACGATATTAAACACACTGACCCCACAGAGATAGCAAAACCTGCTAGCGGATAGGTTTGGGGAAAATTTCACTCCCTTATACCCTCCTAACTTACAACATACCATCCCCCAAACTTCCCCCACCTTACATATTTGAAGAGATGTTCCTCAAAGCCCTGTCCAAGGCAAAGAACACAGCCTCTATGGGACCAGATGACATCCCAAGCTGTATTCTAAAAAGGCTAAAACATTAACTAGCATCACCACTAAGTAATCTTTTCAATCATAGCCTAACCACAGGCTTTGTTCCGGTGGAATGGAGAACAGCTACAGTTATTCCCCTCCACAAAGGTGGCCTATCAACAAACCCAGGGAATTACAGACCCATAAGCTTGACCAGCCTCATCTGTAAGGCCTTGGAATGTATCATTATGGACCTCATAAATAAAGACATAGGTTACCTCCAAACCCTGGATCCTACCCGATTTAGTTTTGTGAAGAGCATATCCTGCCTGTTAAATCTGGTGGATTTCTTTGAAAATGTGACCAATGCCATTGATGAGAGCAAATCTGTGCACATAGCATACCTCAACTTGGAAAAGGTTTTAGACACAATCCCACAATCAGGCATTACTGATAAACTTAGCAAACTGAATGTAAAGCCTTTTGTTGTAAGATGGGTTGCCAACTGGCTCACAAACCAGACACACACTATCAAAGTTGGTGACTCCACGTCACCCAGCAGACCTGTTACCAGCCGGGTGCCACAGGGGTCAGTACTGGGCCCCTTACTGTTTGGTATATACTTCTCAGAAGTTCAAGTCAAAACTAAATGATTGTGGCTGACCACGTTTGCAGATGACAGCAAACTAGGTGCAATCATTGAATCCCAAAATGATGCGATGTCAGTATACTCCAGGATGGTCTCACACAGACCAATGACTGGTATATTATTCATGTTCTCAAACTGAATGCAGAGAAATGTATCATCATTCCCCTTGGCACAAACAATGTCCCTTCACACTATCAAATCAATAACAATACCCTAAGCACCCATGAAGTGGTAAGGGACCTGGGATCACAGGTTGACCGTGACCTTAACTTTGACCACCACATGTTTACCATTGTAAGGAAAGCTATCCACACAGCTCACTTGATTATTAAAGACATCACAAAAGAAGTTATAACCTCCCTATACTTGGCACTTATCTGGCCCATAATTGAGTATAATGCCCCATTTGGTATGTATCATAATAAGCACCTGCAGTAATTAGAGACACCTCAGAAGTTTCTAATAAAGAAGATCAAGGGCCTCCACCATATGCCTTACACAGACTGACTGAAATCCCTGCCACTGTACTCTGTATTGTATAGACTTCTTAGGGGGTCTAGAGAGCAGCCCAAGACCAATATCTAATGTACTTACTGCATAGTCATAAATCAAATGAATCTAGGGCTACTCATTCCAGGAACTTAAATATGGCCTGTGACTTAAGACATGCTGGAGAGACAGATTTATCTCCCAGCGACTACCACATCTTTGGAACAGACTATCAATTCATGTGAAACAGAGCACCTCTATGACACTGTTCAAGAGGAGCCTGGATGAGTGGATGGGGCACCGTAAATTCTTACTGGGAAAAATGCCCACAACCATCCTGGACATGGGCACTCATCACTGAATGCAGTCTTGGGTATTGATTAGAACCTCTAGGATATTACATTGGGTTGAAACAGCTAGGCTTAGAATGACCACTGGCTCCATAGCCTAGTAATCTCCTATGATCCTATTATCCTATGATTCTCACTTCTAAAGAGACCGTGTCTGGACTTAAACTGGCATGCAAGGGCATAGTAGTACTTACCTATGAACCCATGAAGCGGATTCTCTTGGTAGCTCAGGTCCTTTTAAACCTATGATCTTTTCAGTTACAAACCTTGGGGTTATTCAAATTGGTCAATATGCTTAATAAAGTACACCCCAAAGGGGCATTGTACTTCATGGTAGATCTAATAACTGTGGAATACAATTAGAAGAGGACGACTTCTGATCCTGAAGAAATACCTTTTGCTATTAGCTGTGCAAGGTGAAAGCATCTATTAACCACTGTAGCAATGTGATTGTCGAATGTGAGGGAGCTATTCACCCAGGTAAGCAGGTCTCTGAATACCTTTTCTTTTTGAAGTTGTGTGTTATCTATACTATAAGCTGGAGCTATGGGTTGCCTACCAAATGTTACAATGTTTTTGGTATTGCTTGATTACATTTTTTTTGTACACCAGCTATTGACAAGTGTAAGCACTTTTTTCATTTCTCCATGTGTTTTGGGTTTCTAATATCATGACGGGAATGGACCTCATTCCTAAGTCAAAAGCCTGTTAGTTAGGCACCTGTTAGTACACTGTATGTCAAGGCGGGATCATATGATGACTCTCAGATTACAATCATCATTGCACTTAATTAACCAGAGATCCTTGTCTGATATATGGAGGTCTGAGATATAGATACCAGATGGGAGAATTCCCAGCACAGATCCCTGAGGAACTCCACTGGTCATCTAAATTCTCCAGGAAGATGCACCCACTGTCCTTATTGTGTGAGTCTTGTCCCTAAGTCAGTTGGTTATCCAGCTAACCACAAACAGGTCAATTTGGAGCTTCTTCAGCTTATTATATGTGCATGTTGTGTGGTATTGTATGCTTTGGTGAGACCTAGGTATAATGTGTGAAGAGCTTGCCTGCAGTTTACAGCCTGAATAATTCTCTCAAATAAGTTCACTAAAACTGTCAGACAAAATGTAGCCTTGACAAAGCTAAACTGCTGGGAGTTGAGTCTGATAAAAATTGTGATATCATAGTTATTTGTATCAGTTCTGATACATGTCTTGGCTCTGCATATGACTCATTAAATTGATGGGTCTGTAATCCCTGGGATCTGTGATGGGGCCACCCTTATGTAGTGATATCACAGCGGTTGTGTTCCACACCTGTGAGGCAAAACCAGTTACTAGGCTCAGGGTAAAAAGGTTGAAGAGTAGGTCTTGCAGCTCATAGGTTCATAGGTACTTACCAGGCTATTGATCCATCTAGTTCATTGGTTCATACGTATTTATCAGGCTACTGATACATCCACTTCATAGGTTCATAGGTACTTACCAGGCCATTGATCCATCCAGTTCATGGGTTCATAGGTACTTACCAGGCTATTGATCCATCCAGTTTGTGGGTTCATAGGTACTTACCAGGCTATTGATCCATGAGAATCTTTAGAAGTTTAGCCATACATTTCCATCATACCTCTCAACCTCTTAGAGCAAGAAATCCGGACAAAGCTGTAAATAAAAGTGGGACAAGCCCCAAAATAGGGACACATTTTTAAATATTGCGCTTAGAAACTTAGAAAGCTGATAGAATAACAGGTTTTGCATTAGCATGAATTTTCTGAAGGGTATGAAGTCTGAAACGCAAATGTCTGTCATTATTTTCTAACTCCAGTTTTTTAATGATTTGCCACTAATTTTTCAGAAAACCACAATTCTATAAAAAATGGACCAAAAATATGAGGCAAAAATCTGGACATTATGGAAAAATCTGTACAGTTGAGAGATATGACCCATGAAGTTTGTAGCCCTTACATTTTAAATATGAATAAACCAGAAATGAGCAGAGCATTTACATGTTGCCCCTTTTCATGACGGACAAGGGTTCTCAGCTAGGGGTGAATTTATGGTGACCCGTCCATTCGTTCAGACTGCATTTGAACAGAGTAAGAGAAGTAGAAGCACTTTGCTTTGTGAGAAGAGGAAGACCATTCCAAAGAAGTGGTATTCTCTGTGATACATGTCTGTCCTGCAACATGTTCTATTTATGTTACAAAAGAGATTTAGACCTCTTGAGTGAGTGTTTACGCTCCCATTAGACTTGCAAATTTGCAGTAGGTCTGACAAGATAGGGTCTGTAGAGGCTCTGTATTTACAGGCAGAACTTGACCCACAGTAGCCTGTATGACATTACAAAGACTGGCAAGGCTTTGAGACAGTCTACATAGTTTTTATGAGTTATACTCGTAATTTAATTAGTAAGAAAACATTGTGGGAAATCGAGTTGTGCAAATGTTTGGACAAGTACATACAGAAGCGGACATTATATGCAGTGATTAGCCTGTTGGGTGCCGAATAAAGTGTGTTCCACCTGAGTGGTTTTGTTTTACTTCAGATGGGGGCAGATGCATCTATGCACCTATTCACATGTGCGTAGAATTTGGCACCAAAGGTTTCAGCATAAGCAGTGGGGTCATCGAGTTGGAAGGTGGTGGTGAATTTAGCCTGGTCATCTTTAATTTCAGTAGATTAACCTGAAGTGGGGTCATCAAGTTGGAAGGGGATGTTGAATTTGGCCAGGTCATCCTCAATTTCAGTAGATTAACCTGCAGTGGGGTCATTGAGTTGGAAGGGGATGTTGAATTTATCCAGGTCATCCTCAATTTCAGTAGATTAACCTGCAGTGGCATCATCGAGTTGGAAGGGGGTGTTGAATTTAGCCAGGTCATCTTCAATTTCAGTAGATTAACCTTGGCATGATCTCTGAATACCAAGTTATTGAAGGATGCTTCTGGAATTATTCTAAAGGTGAGTGCAACTGTGGTCAGATTTGACCAGGGAGGGTGTTATAATTGGTATGGAGCAGAACTGCCCAATGTTGTTGGGGGCCAAGTCCAGTATTTCATTGCTCCTGGTTGGGTTGTGTTCAAAATGATCCAGAGAATTTGTACTGATGAAGTCCAGGGCTGTCTGGACATACATGTTAGAGAATATACATCTCACAGTTAATGGCCAGATAGCTGAAGTCCCCTAGGAGAATGGTCTTTGTCTTAATGCATAGGACTCCATGCTAGTTAGGTAGGAGTTGTGGGTTGTAGGAGACATAGAAGGGATCCTATAGTTATCCATGATATGATAAGGGTTCTTGTTAAGGCTAAGTCTTATGTGGAGGATTTACAGTGTATTTTCTTCTCTAAATAGTATGAAGGTTAATTTTTTTTACAGATATAGAAATAACCCCACTTTTGGTGCCTTCCTGTAGTGCATTGGGTCTGAACGTTTGGTAGGTGTTGAAACCCTGCAATGATGGGGTGCCTTGAACCAGCTCTTGGCATTGATGCACATATCAGTGTTTTCCAGGGTAAGGAGTGTCTGTAGGGAATGGAGTTTTTTTTCACAAAAAAATGAAATTGCGAGGAACACCAGTGTTATACCACAACCAAATTAACACTCAAACTACCGCTGATAAAAGCTGATTATTTTAATAACTGTTTGTTAAGTGCATTCGTTCACTAAAATTTTCATGAACTTCTGCACATGAAGACTCTCCTCTTACTTAAATATTACATTAAAATCATGACTTCAATGCCCTGTCAAATAGGTACTGACTTAACCTCATGGACACAAGATCCAGGGTTTTATTCTGACCTCAGGACATTAGTTAGGCTTAAAATGGCCCTTTAGGGCAGTTAGCCTAGCATTCACCTGTGAACTTATATGTTCATACATATACCTGAAGAGTTTGCGAGTAGTTTTGCCTACACAGAAACCCTCACAGCTGGAGCATTTAGCAACATAAACCATATTCTTAGACTAACAATTATAATGTTTATGTGCTCTGAATGTCTTTTTCATGCAGCCAAAATTTAAATAAGTGCTGCTGTAAACAAATGTACACATACTTAATTTCTCACATGAAAAAGTCCTATTAGGTCTGTTGTTAACTCAGCTAGATAAAAATATGTTAAATTTCTAACGTTTTTCAAAGCACATCTTCTTTTAAAAGCAATCCTAGGTTTACTACCTAAAACTCTGGTTAACTCATCATTTCATTGAATATTTTTCAAATTTTCAATTGCTACATTTTAAATGGTGTGGTTATCTAGTGAGATTTCCATCAGAAAATTCTTGTTTGCATTTTTTTCCTTCCTACTGTTACTTCTTTACCGCTTAATATACAGTGGATATAAAAAAGTTACACACCCCTGTTAAAATGCCAGGTTTTTGTGATATAAAAATGAGACCACAATAAATCATTTCAAAACTTTTCCCACCTTTAATGTGACCTATAACCTGTAGAATTCAATTGAAAAACAAACAAATCTGTTAGGGGAAATAATATAAAAAATTAAAAATGTACAATACGCTGTTTGCATAAGTGTGCACACCATTAAAACAATACTTTGTTGAAGCACCTTTTGATTTAATTACAGCATTCAGTCTTCTTGGGTACACACCTTCCATCAATTAAAGAAACTCTGGTTAACCCCAAATAAAGTTCAGCTGTCCTAGTAGGATTTTCCTGACATTTACTCAGTTGCCTCCTACAGCAAAACCCATGGTTCACAGGGAGCTTACAAAGCATCAAAGGTATCTCATTGTTGGAAGGTATCAGTCAGGAGAAGGTTACAATAAAATTTCCACAACATTGGATATACCATGGAACATAGTGAAGATAGTCATCAAAAAGTGGAGAAAATAAAGGACACCAGTGATGTTGCAAAGAACTGGACAACCCTCCAAAATTGATGAAAATACAAGACAAAAACTGGACAGGGAGGCTGCCAAGAGACCTACAGCAACACTGAAGGAGCTTCAGAAATTTCTGGCAAGTACTGGTTGTGTACTACGTGACAATAATCTACCGTATTCTCCATATGTCTGGACTATGGGGTAGGGTTGCAAGATGGAAGCCTTTTCTTACACAGAAAAACATCCAGGCCCAGCTAACATTTGCAAAACAATACATCAAGACTCCCAAAAGCATGTGGGAAAAGGTGTTAGGGTCTGATGACACCAAGGTTGAACTTTTTGGCCACAATTCTAAAAGGTACGTTTGGCACAAAAACAACACTTAGCATCACCAAAAAAAAATCATCCCCACCGTGAAGCATGGTGGTGGCAGTATCATGCTTTGGGGTTGCTTTTCTTCAGCTGGAACTGGGGCTTTAGTCAAGGTGGAGGTAATTATGAACAGTTCCAAATACCAGTCACTTTTGCCCCCAAATCTTCAGGTGTCTGCTAGAAAGCTGAAGATGACAAGGAATTTCACCTTTCAGCATGACAATGACCCCAAGCATACATCCAAATCAACAAAAAAATGGCTTCACCAGAAAAAAATGTTTGGAATGACCCAGCTAGAGCCCAGGCCTAAATCCAATAGAAAATATGTGGGGTGACCTGAAGAGGGCTGTGCACAAGATATGCCCTCGTAATCTGACCAATTTGGAGCAGTTTTGCAAAGAAGAGTGGGCAAATATTGTCAAGTCAAGGTGTGCCATGCTGATAGACTCCTACCCAAGAAGACTGAATGTTGTAATTAAATGAAAAAAGATGCTTCAACAGAGTATTAGTTTAAGGGTGTGCACAGACAACAAAGTATTAGTTTAAGGGTGTGCCCACTTATGCAACCAGCATATTGTATGTTTATTATTTTTTATATTTTTCCTCTAATAGATCTGTTTGTTTTTCAATTGAATTGTACAGATTGTAAGTCACATTAAAGGTGGGAAAAGCTTTGAAATGGTTTATTGTGGTCTCATTTTTTTATATCACAAAAACATTGCATTTTAACAGGGGTGTGTAAACTTTTTATATCCACTGTAGGTCGGAACACTGTGTTCCTCTTTTCATGGACATTTGAGATAAATTTGTCAAACAAGTTAATATCAATCCCTCTTTGTGTTAATAATTTCCTCAAAACTTTACATCCGTTGACCAATTCACAATCATCAAAGGTCATCCTGGACAATACAATGCATTGTCTTCTAGTTGATCTTTCTTTACACAGCTGATGGAGGACCACTACTATAACAGTTATTAACAACGGTTGACATTCAATAATAGATTGCTACATTTCTTGTTATCCATATCAAAAACGTACTTAATATCCAAAGAGCTGACCCCATAACCTAAATTGTCCATAGTAAAGTATAAGAATTGAGTGCTACTGTTTAACAATTGTACAAATTCATTGAATGAAAAAATATTACCCTTCCAGACACAAAACAAATTATTCATAAAACATTTATGCAAAGTGACATGGGAAACTGTTATTCTTCATATTATCATTTCTTCCCACCACCCCAACACTATATTTGTAAAAGCGGGGGCCATGTAGCTATTCCACTATGCTGATGGAAAAATTCTTTACCAAACACAAAATAATATTTTTTTTTGCTAACAGGTCTGTAGATCAATGTGTATGTGTGTGTGTGTGAGTGTGTGTGTGTGTGTGTGTGTGTGTGTGTGTGTGTGTGTGTGTGTGTGTGTGTGTGTGTGTGTGTGTGTCTGTGCATGTGTGTGTGTGTGTGTGTGTGTGTGTGTGTGTGTGTGTGTGTGTGTGTGTGTGTGTGTGTGTACCTTTAAGAATGTATCCAAGGGCTTGCATAGGTGTATAAATACTGAGCATGTGCAAGCTAGACTGCCATTTTGCAGTAAGTTGTTGAGATGTAAGCATGTATGTATGTAATGTATGTCTATTAACTAGTTTGTTCAGATTTAATGATGCTGCTATCCATCCTGATGTGTTTTTATGTAGTAAAGCATCTAAAGGAAACCCCAAATTGTCTTGTTATATTTCTTAGAGACAAACAAGCAACATGGTGTCAGAAGATGCATGTCTAAAGGACATGCAGTCAGAAACAGCATATCCAAAGGACATGAAGTTAGAAGCAGCTTGGCTAAATTGGCTAGAAGGACTTGCTTAGGGCTGGAAGAATATAGATGAGTGGATCATATCTAAAATGTGCATACTTCACAAAACAGATCAGAAACGAATTTCAGATATTAAAACTTGCTCAGCACTATTTCTTTTTCATAAAATATGAAACAAGGCATACAGAACATTCTAAATGATATTCACATAAACAGATATAAACCATATTGATAAAATATTCAAATTACTACAGAGAATGTTTGAAATAAAGTCCGAATTGAATAAAACAAATTAAATAAAGGGAAACAACTGTATTTTTGCAAAGCATGTATTTTTCATATTAAGCAAAAATACCTGAGTTATCAGAAGTGTATAAAGTGTTTGCATGTTTGTGCAAAGTAAAGCATTTGACGAGTGTATTCTGCATTTGAATGTTATTAGAAGCTCACAGTACAATTTGTTCATACATAATTACAAGGACCATATTTTCAGTATGTTGTGTATACTTTGTGGGCATGGCAGACCAATTTCGGAAACCCAGTGCACTTGTGTTTGACAATAATATTGCTGAGAACTGGAGGGTGTTTGAGCAAGAGTACAACATTTTCATACAGGCTGCATTTTCTGATAAAGATGACCATGCAAAGGCATTTATTCTGCTTAATTTATCTGGGTCAGAAGCTATTGAAAGGGAACACTCATTTGTGTACGCACTTTCTATCTGTATAGTAGAGGGGGAAAACCATCATATTGTTGTACCAGCTGAGTCAAGGGAGGACCCTGAGTGCTTAAAATGTAAATTTAAAGAAATGTCTAACCCCCAGATAAATGTTACAATGGAAAGGCAGTTATTTTACACAAGAGATCAAAAGCCTGGTGAAACTTTTGCAGCATATATAATTGACCTGAGAAATAAGGCTAAAACATGCAGATTTGGTGATTTAAAGGATGAGATGATAAAAGACAGAATTGTGTGCGGCATAAAACATGGTACTGTGAGAAAGATTTTGCTACATGACAGTGATTTAACTTTGAATAAGGCCATTGAGATTTGTTAGATATATGAGTTAACAGAAAAGCACACAAATATGCTTACAAATGAGAATAGCTCTAGAAGACACAGTGATAAAGCTCATGTTGATAGTATGCAGCAGGTGGTTAAAAGAAACAAGCCCAAGCACATGGCAGCAAATGTAACCCTTGCAGCACTCACTGGTAAACCCCAGAACTTTCCAGCAAATTCCAGTTTGCACAGTCTTAGTGAAGCATAACAGTGAGCTGGCAAACTCAAAGCATGGGTCCCACCAGTAATTGTGGTGGAAGCTATGAATCTGAAAGGGAAAACCATTTAGCTTTTGGTAAACAATGTCACAAATGTAATAAATGGAATTATTTCAAATGATTTTGTAAATCAAAAGGCCCACATTCTTTTATTAAAAGGGAACATTTTAAGAAACGAGTTGATCGGTTAGACAATGGAAATTCTACTCTTTATGTTGACGGTGTGTCTGTGCTTCATGAAACAGTCACTGCAGTAGATTTAAAGACAAAGATTAAAGTATTTTGCACTGTTCGGATAAATGCCAAACCCATAGAGCTTAAGATTGACACAGGTTCCAAGTGCAATGTTATGTCTGCAGAAACATTTACTAGAGTGTGTAAAGGTGAAAGACTTACTAGGGCTCAGAGAGTTTGAAAATGACAGTTTGAGAATGGAATTTAATAAGGAAGTCAACCAAGTTAGCTTAAAAGACCACTACTCCAGTTTTGCCCAGTGCATTTTTTTTGCCTATGCAGATCTTTTTGAAGACAAACTAGGCAAACGTCCAGTTGTGTACTTCATGAAGTTAGACCCAGAGGTCAGTCCTATTATTAGGCCAGCATGTAAAGTTCTAATAGCCATGCAGGACAGAGTCAAAGCCGAGTTATATAAAATGGTGTGACAAAGTGTGATTTGTCCAGATGAAAGTCTAACTGAGTGGGTATCTTCCATGATGGTACTCATAAGAAAAGCTCAGATGACATCAGAATATATATTGACCCATGAGATGTGAACAAAGCACTTAAAAGACCTCATCATCCAATGCGCACAGTCGAAGTCACAGCCTTGATGCTAAATGCCACTATTTTTTCTGTCTTAGATGCAAAAAGTTTATTTTGACAAATTCAGCTTGACAAACATCCCCATTTGTCACTACATTTAGTACTCCATTTGGCAGGTACAGATTTTTGAGGATGCCATTTGGGATAAATTCTGCAAGTGAAGTCTTTCAACTTGCAATAGAGCACAGTTTTTCTTGGTATCATTGTGCTATTATAGTAAACAACATACTAGTAGGAGGTCATGGTGAAGCAGAACATGACAGAAACCTCAGAAAAATTCTAGAAAGGGCACATCAAGTGAATCTTAAGCTCTATCCACACAAATGCAAATTCTGGCTACAAGAACTTGCTTATGTTGATCATTTATTTACTAGCAGAGGCTTACAACCAGATCCTTCTAAACAAACAGCCATTCTTGAGATGCCAGCACCAGACAATGTTCAAGCCCTGCAACATTTTCTTGGCATGGTCAACCACCCAGGCAAGTTCATTCCAAACTTGAGCCAACTATCAGTGCCACTTAGAGAGGTGAGATGTAAAGCTGTATCCTGGTCTTGGTTAGAGCAACACCAAAGAGCATTTGATGTCCTGAAACAGAGAATTGCTAGACCAGCAACTCTCATATACCAAGATGTTCACAAGCCAGTTACACTTTCATGTGATGCTTCAAAATTTGGTCTTGGTGCAGTCATTCTACAAGAGGCTCAACCTGTTGCCTATGCATCGAGAACTCTTACCCAAACTGAGATGCAGTATGCTCAGATCAAGAAGGAGCTTTTGGCAATTGTATTTGCATGTTCAAAGTTCCATGATTATGTTTATGGTAGACTTATCCAGATCGAAACAGACTACCAACCATTAGTCACCATCTTAAGAAAGCCAATCCATTCAGCTAGAACCAGACTGCAATGTATGATGCTGAGATTGCAAAAGTACAATTTCAGTCTTGTCTACAAGAAAGGCAAACTTCTTTATCTTGCTGAAATATTGTCCAGATCAGACAGAAACACCATAGAACAGCACACAAATGAGAATCTTGATTTTGAAATCATGGAAGTGAGAAATTTTTCTTCCACACATCTTGATAAGGTGAGAAATCACACAGCCACAGATCCAGTTATACAAAGCCTCAACCACTTTATCAGTCATGGATGGCCATCAAAGCAATCATGTTTACCTCAAGAAATGCAACCTTATTTTCTATACAGAGATGAGATTTTGTCTGACAATGGTATCATTATGAAAGGCCCAAAAGTAATTGTTCCAAAGCCTTTGCAACCAGAGTGCATTACTATCTTGCACCATAGTCACCCAAGAACTGAATCTACCAGAAGGAGGGTGAGAGGACTAGTATTTTGGCCTTCTATGTCTGAGAGAGCACTTCTATCTTGTTCAGTGTTTAATAGTTCAAAGCCACATCAACAGAAGGAACCACTTAACCAGATTCTGGAACTATCTTGGTTGACAGTAGCCACAGATATCTTCAAGTGGAATGGGCAGCATTATTATAGCAATAACCCATGCCTGGGTGTGGGTAATGCTGGATTTAAAATGTTGCTTATTTTAAAACTGTCTCACTATGTTAAACTCATTTAACATAGCGAAACACTAAAAAAAAGCAACGGAGATCTTGCTTTCTCCGTTGCTTTTTTTTAAAACCTGTCTCGCTATGTTAAATGGGTTTAGCATAGCGAGGCATCTTTAAAATAAGCAACGGAGATTTCTGTTGCTTATTTTAAAGCTGTCTCGCTATGTTAAACCCATTTAACATAGCGAGACAGTGTTTTAAAAAGAGAGTTATACTAATGGAAAAAAGTCCGGGCGACCGGACCTTTTTCCATTAGTATAACTCGATTTACAACGGGCACGCTGGCCAATCAGCATGCACGTTTTGGAATAATAATGGGGGGTCATGGTATAATTGGTGTTATTAGACTCTTAGCATCCAGTACTGTCATTACTAAGATGAAGCGTCATTTTGTAAAAACATAGTTGTCCACACAAAGTTATTTCTGACAATGGCATGTAGTTTACAAGCCAACAGTTCAAAAGATTTGCTGAAGACTTGGACTTTACTCATGTCACAAATAGTCCTGAGTACCCACAGTCAAATGGTTTGGTGGAACATGCAGTTCAAAGTGAAAAGCAGTTGCTAAAGAAGTCAAAGAGAGATAACACTAATGGTTTCCCGAATCTCTGGGATCTCACGAATGTTCCTCATCATAAACACCTTGGTCCTCCTGCTTAGAGATTTCTGTTGAGACAAACTACAACCACATTACCAATCAGTTGTCAATTTTTGGTTCCATGTGTCAAGAACAACACATCAGTGAAAGCCAATCCGTTGAAGAAACACCTAACCCAGAAGTCTTACTACAATAAGACCAGCAGACTGTTCAATCCGGTACCAGAAGGAGAAGTGGTAAGGATGCAAACGTCCAGAGGTTATGACCGGATTTGCATTGTGACGAGTATTGGTCCAAAGCCGAGATTGTACATTGTAGAATCAGAAGGGGCAATCTTTAGGTGGAATTGGAAACATTTGAGATTTGTGTCCAAGCCTATAGCACAGCACATAGCTTGTGAGAAAGACTCTTTATCTCAGAGTGAGTTGTCTGGTGTTCCAATTCCAGAGAAACTTCCAGAGGACATTCCCATTCCTGTGATGATTCCAGAAGTTCTTGATCCAAGTTGTGCACTGAAGATTTTCCCTGTTGCTAAATTTGATCCCAACTGTTATATTACAACATATGGTCACATCTCTAAACCCTGTAGCAGATATGAAGCAACTTGGACATGTACAGTCTCTTTTGTTTCTAATGTACAGTAATTTTATGTCTGTCACATATATTGTTTTCACAAAGGGCAATCTTTTTAAGAGGGAGGATGTAGATCGTAAGTTTACCCCTGGGATCTCTTCTGTGTCCCTGCTTGACAGAGGTACAGTAAACTAACCTTAAAAGGGCTACCTTCTGTGACCTAATATACAGAGGCACAGTCAACTAATTTAAAAGGGTGGTGAAAGCCAAACACACTCTGGCTAGGCTTATAAATGCCCTGGGGCAGATAGCTTAGTATCAACCTATGAACCTATGAATCAATGTGTGTGTATATACCTTTAAGAAGCTATCCAAGGGCTTGCATAAGTGTATAAATACTGAGCATGTGCAAGTCTGATTGCCATTTTGTAGTTAGCTGTTGAGATATAAGCATGTATGCATGTAAGGTCTGTCTGTTAACTAGTTTGTTCATATTTAATGATGCTGCTATCCATCCTGATGTGTTTCTATGTATTAAAGCATCTAAAGGAAACCCCAAGCCTTCTTGTTATATGTGTTAGTGATGAATGAGTGATAAGATCCTTCATCAAACAAAAAGTATTAACATTATTAGTTGGAAATTATGAGACCTTACACAGAAAATTCCTCACACATTCAATTCCAACATCTTCAGGAATCACTGTATACAAACCACTAATATCAAAGTAAACATGCAAGTTTCAATACCAGTTATCAAACAAGATGAAATCCTGTTTAAAAGTTCCATGAGTCTCTCACATGTAACTTCAATTTCTGAACTAAGGGATTCAACTGTTTGTTTCAAAGTATAGCTATCAGCTCGATTTTAGATGTTTTATGGTACTATAGCACATAGCAGGATTTCAACAGTAGTTTTATATTTTCAACACCTGTTTTGCAATAAATATACAAAAATGTGAATCTGACACTCTGTTTTCATTTGAACATAAATTATGTTTTAAAGCAACAGGGAATGCAACCAAAATAATTTCAAATTTTAATTTAAAATGTTGTTACATTAGATTATATTATAAAATGTAAGCCATATAGTACTTAAGCATGATGGTGCACTGGTTAATGTTGCTGTCATTAACATGGTCTGGAGTTCAATTCTGGTCTCTGGCTACTCTCAGGTTTTGTTTGGGTATCTTGGTTTCTGTTATTTGGCTGTTGTTCACTGGTTTACATTACAATACACTTGCATGAAGACAGGAAGAGACAATGCACCTATGTAGTCTGGCCTTTAAGTATATTTAACAATTTGCCTGTGCTGTATCTTTACCTTTATAGGTTCATAGATACTAGGTGATTGATCTACTGATGTTATGACACATAGCCTTACATTCCCGTGGTATTTTTAGTCCTTTTTTCTGTGTATGTAGAGGCCAGGGGTGGGGAGAACAAGGACATTATGGGGCATTCACTTGTTGTCTCTAACCATGAAGGACATAGTGAATTTATGGTTTCCCATTCTGTAATCCAATTGATCTATAAATAGAACAAGAGAAGTACTTTGATTTATGTGGAGTGGAAGACAGTTCCACAGACGTGGTATTCTCTGTGATACGTACCTACCCCTCCAGCATGTCCTGCAGGTGTTACAAAAGAGAGTGAGAGCCCTTTGTCGGGTATTTATGCCACTATTGGACTTGTAAATGTGTAACTGTTCTGACAAGACAGAGTCCTTTAGGGCTTTGTATGCTCAGGAGAGGTTACTTCTTTGAAACCTGATGAAGAAGGATAAAGCTTTAAAACAATCTGCATATAATTTAGGCCCTTAATTTTTTTTTTAGTGAGAAAATGTTGTGTTCCTTTCGATTGTGACTGAAAGGGGCATTATATTCAATGACTGGCCTGATTACAACCAAGTAAAGTGGACTGATTACATCCCTGGACCTGGATGCCATAACTTCACTATCATTCTTTCCTTAACTCTGTCTTCATTCTCCTTGTCCCGCAGTGCATGTCATAGGTCAGCAATCCTCTTTACTTTCAGGCATCCAGAGAATACTGATTTCCTGCAATTTGCTGCCTTTTTCCCTCTTCCAACATTGCCCTTCTTGCTTAAAATGATATGTTCTCATTTTAATTAAATGATCTTGTGCATCCATATATATTCCCTCATTACATATGATCTCTAATAAAATTATTAAACTCTACGGCTGCCCCTTACCATCCATAGGTCCTTCCATTCTGGAGGTTTTCCTCCAGACAACTTCTACTACCTTGATGTCACTCTCGAACTGTGGATAGTACTCAAGGTGTTCATAAGTTCACAGGTTCAGACTAGGCTGATGGCTGAAGTGCCATCAAAAACTTAGGTTCATAGATTCATAGAAGGTTACTAGGCTAATGTCCCTAGAACACTTACAAGCCTATCCATATTTACCTTGAGGTGCCCAGTTGTCAGTGGTTAGGTGAGTGAATTTTGCAGTGGTAACTAGGGCCTATGGTAGGTAATACCAACTTCGTCTGTCCAGGAGGGACAAGGATGCCACCTCAGGAGTGAATTTGTGGTCACCCATCAATTGATCTAGGTTGCATTTGAAGAGGGTCAGGGAGCGGATCTATTTCACATGAATTGTTCCAGAGAAGTGACAGTCTCTGGGAGATGTATATATCTCTCCAGCATGACCTGTTGATATCAGAGACTAGGTTAAGATCCATAGAGCAAGTGACCCATGTGCTGTTTGATTTATGAATGTGTAGCATTTCCATCAGGACCAGGCCAGAAACTACCCTGTAAGCCAGGCACAGGTCACCCCTTAGCAACCTGTAGGAGACAGAATACAGAGACAGGCTTTCAGTCTTTCCACATAAGACTTGTTTTTTGTACCCTGTAATTTCTTGATGAGAAACCTCTGTGGTTTCTCCAATTGTTGCAGATGTCTGGTGAGGTACATGCAAAAGAGAGCTTTGTACTCAATTATTGGTGTGAAGAGGGCTGATTATAATGGAATTATAACATCCTTATATCTAGATGCAATGCCTTTACTTATAAGATATGCCACATAGAAGGATTTCCTTACTACTATGGATAAGGTGGTCAAAGTTCCGGTTGCTATCAACCTGAGTACCCAGATCATTTACCTCTGGGTCTACACTTAGTGGAGTGCTGTCTATAATGCAATTAGCAGAGATTTCAGCTTTCCCAAAGAGAATAATAATGTATTTCTTTGCATTTAGCTTTAATCCATGGCTTTAGCACCAATCATTTGTCTGCATTAACCCTGTCTACAGTATATTAATATTGTTGGGGGACTCAATTATTGCTCCCAGTTTGCAATCATTAGCAAAGTTCATCAGCCACAGTCTGCCAAGTTTGATGGACTTCTGAGAAATAAATTTCAAACAGTAAGGGGCCCAGCCCAGAACTCTGTGGTAAGACACTGGTGACTGGTGTTTTGCTAGAGGTGAAGTTATCCACTTTGACAGTATGTTACAAAGACATCCATTTAGAGCATTTCTCCCTGGGCAGCAGCTGCAAATTGGCTTCATTCCAAGCCAGACTTTCCCGGTAAACAAATGTTAAATAAATAAAAATAAAAATGTGTCCTGTCAGTGATTCATTTAGCTACCCATCTGGTAATGTAGGGGTTAATTACCAATTTGGAGAGTTTCTCTATAATATCCGAGTGGGGAATTCTGTCAAATGTCTTGGCTAGGTCAAGATATGTGGTATGTACTGTCTTTCACTTGTCCAGGGCCTTGGTGACTTTCTAGAAAAAATCAGTCATGTTTAAAATGCATGATCTGCCTTTAATGAATCTGAACTGGGTTGGGTCCAGAGTTTGGAGATTACCTATGTCCTTGTTAATAAGGTCCATAATGATTTTTTTCCATGACCTTGCAGATGGGGCTAGTCAAGCTTATGAGCCTATAATTCCCAAGGTTGGTTAATGGTCTCCCTTTGTGTAGAGAGATTATTGTTTCTGTCCTCCATTCCACCAGAACATAGCCACTTTGCAGGCTGTGGTTAGACAAGGATCCAGGTGGGTCTGCTAGGTCATGTTTTAACTTATTTAAAAGACAACCTGGGATGTTGCCTGGCCCCATTGATGTCATGTTTGTGGCCTTGGACAGTGCCAAGATGACCTGCTCTCTTGAGATAACAGGCTGAGGAATGGTGGCAGGTATACTTTGGGGGATGACTAGAGGGGACAGGGGGTGACGTTTGCTCCAAATCTGTCAGCTAGCAGATTGGCTATTACCTCCAACTGAGTATGCGTGGTGCCATTTACAACAATTTCAGGGCATAACTGGGTATTCCCTTTTAGATTTTGCATATAGTTAAAGAATGCCTTGTGATTATTCTTAGCTAGGGAGGTTATTTTTGCATAGCTTTGGAGGACTTGACAAGATCTCTGATTTGTTTGTTTAAGCTAGAGACAGATTTTTTCCTCTGCTAAGTCAGTTCCCTCTTGTTATTGAACATTAGTTTCGTTCTCTTGTTGTATAGCCTGTTTATAATAGGGGAAGCTTGTTTTTTCAGCAAGACCTGGTTTTAATCCAGTCAGGTACAGCTAATTCCATAGAACTGCTTAAGTGGTTATACAGAGCATTGATGTAGACTTCTGCATACAAGTCCATGTTATCTGCATTAAAGGGGCTTTGAAAATTCTTATACCATCACTTAGTAGGAGGTAATTTGTCTTTGAAAAGTTCTTGAGCATTTTTGAGCTTGATGTGGTGTCTAGTTTTATAAATTAATCAAACAAGACTGATTTATGGTCTAATCTTAACAGGGAGGACATCACATGGGGGGGTGCAATGCTCTCCCATGTTAGTGAGTACTATGTCCAGGACATTTGAGCCTCTTGTGGGTGTGCTGACTAGCTGTTCCAAAGTATTTTCATTGACAAAGTCCAATAACCTCTGAGCCAGCATGTTTGTGGTTGTGTATGTTCCCCAGTCAATGGCAGGGTAGTTAAAATCAGCCACGAGTAAGATGTTGGGCTGTATAGCAAGTGACTTCAGTAAGTTCAGGTATGCTGTATGCTTTTCCTGTTTCATGGTGGGTGGCCTATAGCTAGCTATGATGAGGTAGGGGGCTTTGCCTATAGTTAATTGGACATGGAATATCTCAAGAAAGTCCTACGTTTTGACCAGTCTCGAGGAGTACTTATCCTTAATGAAGATGGATACACCTCCTCCTTTGGTTCTTTCATGCTCAGTTTGTGCTCCAACATGTGGAAAGCATTTTAGCCCTGCATAGTTGGGGTACTTTCCATGCTTTTGAAACATGTCTCAGTGACTGCAGAGACAGCAGCATCTTCCAAAGTAAGGAGTGCTTCCAGGGAGTGCAGTTTCTTGTTTAAACTCCTAGCATTAAACAGCAGTACCTTGAGTTTATCTAGAGAGGATTTTGTTATGTTGAGAGGTTGGTTATTTGACACTGCTTAAAAAGGCATAATAAGGGTGGCTAATGCCTTTGCCAGTATCTGAAAGTCTACAGGAGACAGGTGAAGACCATCTCTAGCAAAGCAGTGTGCCCTGTTGACCATGTCTTCCCCGCCTGACAGATACTGGATCCCCTAGGATTGACACCAGATGCTAATCCAATTGTTAAAGTCAATCATTTTTTGTTTGCATTGTGGCATCATCCTTGAAGAAGGCAGAATTCTGCTTAAGGCTAGGCTTATACCTGCCTGTGACACATAATCTGAGAGTTCAGTCATGTATCTCTTCATATAGCCCAGTGAGGTACATCTCAAGTCTTTCACTCCTTGAGTTCTTGAATGACATGACAGATCCTGGCACCTGGCAGGCAGATAATGGTAACCCACTCCTTATCTAGGTTGGGGAACATCTATGTGTCTCACAATGGGGTCACCCATGAACAATACATTAGGTTTCATGGTGTTGCACCTTATGAGCTTATTTGCTGAGACATTGGTGTGTTTGTGTGTGATTATGTGTTGTGGTTGTTTTTTGCATTGTTATGTGAGTAAGGGTTTTCTGTTTGGGAAGCCTCTGATTTTTTGGTAAGTTACTAGCGACTACCTGCGCGTATGTGGATTTATCTGTCCTGTCATTATTTAGTGCGAGAAGAGTGTGTGTGCTGACAACCTGTTTGGCATTTGATTGAGAGTCTTGCCTCCAGTTTCATTGTGTAACTACAGCTCTTACGTAAAGTATTTGTTTGTTTCAGGAGTAAGTGGTTGTCAGTATACATGAGACAATTGCTACATTGCCTTGCCTCAGGATGCCAATGTCTATCAGGCTGGCCAGAAGGATGATGGGAAACTGCCCAACCATGATAGCTGGCTCTTACTGTATGTTTTATTAGGGAAGGAAATGGGTCAATTTGACAGGACTGGGCTGGTAATGTGGAGACTACAATACAGATTCATACTTTGTGTAGGCTAAGGTTGGTCAATAAGGCAACGCTGCCCAGTGTGCAAATGAGTTGTTCTTCGAGCAGCAGAAAAGCTTGGAAGGGTTTTAGTGACAGCTGTTTAGTGAAAAACTGAGCTTCTAGGCTTTTACATCTATGCAGGACACTGCAAACCACCAGTGTGCAAATAGCAGCACCACACAAACTCAAGGCTTAAATACAAGCAAAAAGAAACAAGTTTTAAGCTAACTGCAAATTAGAAAAGCACACAATAAACCTTCCACCAGCAATCCCCAACTCAGACAGATTAGGTCAGCACACTACTGCCAAAAGGGTGCAGAAAACACCTTCTTAATGTAGAATAGCTGGTTTGGAGCCCAGATGTATTAAGATCACTTAACTACTTAAAGCAGCAGCAGACAGTACAGGTTGTTTGAAATTCCTGAAGTACAGTCACAGTAAATAAAAGAAGAGCAAAAAAATACTTAGACCTCTTTTCTGAGCTTAATAGGTCAGCTAGACCAGGTAAAGCCCTACTGCCACTAGATGAATAATCCCAGTCCTCCAAATGTAAAAGCATAGTAACTGAAGAGCTTTCAGAGGCATTTGGCTAATTAGTCCCTGGTACTTCCTGGTAGATGACAGCTGAAGACACTATCAGGTCCCCATGGAGCTAGTATTTTTGATTTGGATAGTATGAATATAACCTAGGCCAAATAAGCTTTGGAACAGATGGGGTGGCTGTTGGGAGTAAACACTTGGATGGGTTTAGGCATGAAACTAGGACTGAACAGTCTGTGAGAACATTAGCAATAACTTCAGGATAGGAATGCAAGACTCCATTGGAAATGCATTTGATACAATAATGGGCATTGTTTCTAAGTTTCCTAATATAATGATAGTAGGCCTTTTGGTAATCTATAGGGTTGGTAGTGACTCCAACTTCATACCAGGCTTTACCCTCTTTGATAGTGTGCTTGAGGTTTTCACTTAGTTTTAAGTGCTTTTCATTGTAAAGCTTTTGTATACAGGGATTCTAATATATTGACTTATTTCTGAATTTATCAGTATTCACCCATAAAATTACTACCGCTCATGCCAGAGAACTTCACACACATTACACACTCTCTATCTAAATACAACAAATATATAAAAACATATAGAGACTCCTGATATTCTAATTATGTCTCTAAACACAAGAATAATACTTACTGTCCTCTTATATGGATCAATAACCCCACAACGTTTACTTTTTATTTTTATAGTTTTATTATTTTACATTTCTTAACCAGGTAGGTAGGCTGGTCTAAGGATGCATTCAGCCACAAATTAAGCAAACATAAGAATGGAAAAAACATAACAGTTTACATATCTGAATAGTTGGCATTGGCTACTGAAGCTGACAATAGAAACACAGATGTATAGTCTTTCTGATTTTTCATAAAAGTATTCTTAAATTAAACAGTATTCAAATATGAATCCAACCCATAGTCAAGCGCATTTCTTTACGGTAGAGTAAACCAAAATATCTTTAGGGTTTAAAGTCAGTTTATCATAGGAAAGAAAAGCAAACAACACAACATGATAAAATAATATATATATATATATATATATATATATATATATATATATATATATATATATATATATATATATATATATATATACACACACACACATGCAGACACACACAACCACACACACATACAATACACACAAACACATATATAACACAATAATATTCTTTGAGGGCATACTAAACTAGTAAATTAAATTAAGAACACTAAACTTAGGTTGAACATTGTTAAATTTTAGTAGTACATAAATATAAACCTCACACCACTAAATTAAGGGCACTAAACTTAAGTCAAGCATATCTACATTATAATATCAAGCAATTACATATCACACCAACTACCTTAAGGCCTCATTAGAATCCTTCTTCATAGATTCTTGGCTATATGTCATTGTCATTCCTCTCCTGGATAACTGACCACACAGCTAACAAACTTTTATTATTTATTTATCCTTTGTTGTCTGAGTTTGACCTAGTAGGCTAGGGGCCTATTTTCAGGGCAGACATGATTATAATACACTTTCTATGTGCTTTATAACTACTATCTTCAGGTTAAAAAAAAAAACAATAATAACGTTTAAGACACAAAAACATTAGCATCAGTGTAGATCTCCATCAAAAGGACATAATTTAAGCTTAGAAATCTTATGATGATCAAATCATGCTTTCTGTATTCCAGACTGTCTAATTTATATTGTAAATGGCATTTTCTTGTTTTATTATATTGTACCTCTTTATCTCCTGCTGTTAAAAAACTGTATTACCTATCTATAGCTGCATGCTGAATGTACTATACTGATATAATCTTTGTGGCTTGCCTCACTGGACCTGTGATGAAAATGAGTTATTTTAGCCCAATCAAACTTTCCCAGCAAACAAAATACAACTAACAAATAAAAAATACAACCTTCATAGTTTTAATTTGTCATATTGTCATAATAACAAAATGCAAACAAGTAAAAAAACACTAATTACCCAAATGCCTATACTGTTTCTATTTTAGCATCTCACTGCCTTTGAACAAACACTTGACCATGGTATTCACTATCCAAATGGTCAAACAGACACCCACAACTACACACACAACACCAAACACTGGGCCATCCCCAGCAAACCAAATATACGACCCTCAATAATATATCACCCCTGTAAAACCACAAAACTCAATCCTAAAGACAAATACTATATAAAACTAATAAACAAACTCCTAAAGCTTAGGCTATCCTGTCACTATAACCTTATAACACATGGGGATATTCATCCCAACCCTGGCCCACCCACACCCAAGAACCTCCACTCCCCTACCACAACCCCCACAGTCAAGCTACCCCTTTTTACTCCCACCAGTTCCTCCTAGTATTTCACCTAAATATTAGACGTATTAACAATAAGATTCCCAACCTACACGCCCTCCTAGCAACCCACTCCCCAGACATTATGTGTCTTACGGAAACCTGGCTAAAACCTAGTACTTCCGACAATGAGATACCACCCCCAGGATATAATATACACCAATTAGACCATGCTACTAAGAAAGGAGGTGGGATAGCAGTCCTTTACAAAAACACTCTAACTGTTAATAGAGACACCATTCAACCACCCCAATTCAACAATGCTGAACTCCTCATAACCAAATTACAGATTAACCAGTACAAATGTTTAAACATAGTCTGTGGATACATTCCACCAGGCAACAACTTAAATACCCTAGAAGATATCCTGTACTGGTTATCCACTACTTATCCCCAAGAAACCATAGTTCTTGGTGACTTCAACACTGACTGGCACCCCTGCTCCTCTGAACCCCCCACTCCTATAAACTTATCTGGGTTTAAACAGACCATAACCTCTCCCACTAGGATAAACAAACCGACCAACAGGGAAAGTATCCTGGACTGGATCCTAGTTAACAACCAACCCCAACTGTATACTGCTGGCACTCTCCCTGACAACCTTAGTGACCATTTTCTAACCTATATCATAAAACATAAGGTAGGAAACCCTCACCAGACCAAATTTAAAACAATGAGAAATAGAAAAACCTTGACACTGCAATATTCCTAAATGAACTACAAACAGTTGACTGGTCAAAACTAAAATATCTACCATTAGAAGAGGCTGTAGCTCACTTTAACACTAAATTCCTAAGTATCCTTGATTCCCTTGCTCCAGCACGTACAATAAAATCTAGATCAAACACAGCACCATGGCTCACAAAAGATACCAAATCTAAAATCAAAACTAGAAACAGAGCCTGGGCCAGCTGAAGAACAACCAAAGCCCCACTTGACCATCTAAAATATTGTCATCTCAGGAATGACAAAAAAATCTATTTTACTGTATGAAAAAAGCTTCTACCATAATCTCCTACAAAAACACCAAAACAACGCCCAAAAGTTCTGGGCAGGCTTAAATCAACTACTTCTCTCAGGACATTCTACCACCCCAGCCCCGGCTAACCATACCCATAGTTCCCTAGAGACCATAGCTAGCGCTTATAATAACTTTTTCACAGAAACAATCCAATCCCTAGCAAATCACCTGACCTCCACAAACTTAAACCACATGCCTAATTTAGCCACAAATCACCCCGAATTTAGCCTCCAACCAATATCCACTAGTTTTATCAAAATTCTCCTAAAAAAACTAAAACCTACCACCCTCGCTGCTGAACTCCTCCCTACAGAGTACCTACAAATAGCTGCAGATGCCATTGCATATCCCATATCTATCCTTATCAACAGAACCTTATCCGAAAATGCTATCCCCTCCTTCTGGAAAATATCCCACGTCATCCCACTCCATAAAGGTGGTAGTTCTACAGACATATCCAACTATAGACCCATTGCCATTCTTTCCCCACTAGCCAAAATAATGGAGAAATGTGTACACAAGCAACTAATGCAATACCTTACACAGAATAACTTACTCTCCAACTCGCAGAAATTCACTTCAGGCCATACCACAGCACCACCTCAGCCCTCTTTTCCTTTACTACTGCCATAAACAATAACAGAAATGACACTAGGCTATCCTCTGCCCTCTTCCTTGACCTATCAAAAGCCTTTGACATGGTCAACCATGAACTTCTCATTCTCTATCTAAAATCCATTTCCCTCAAAACGCACACTATCCAGTGGTTCCAGTCCTACCTAACTGGTAGACAACAGGCAGTACTATGGCAGTTCAAACTCTCCAGTCAGCTACTTCTCACACTTGGTGTCCCTCAAGGCTCCATACTAGGCCCAGTACTCTTCTCTATGTTTATCAATAATCTTCACACTGCTATCTCTAAAGCTAGCTATATTCAATATGCAGATGATTCAACTCTCATCTGTTCAGCCACCTCCCCATCCGAACTACAAATTTTAACCCAAAATACATTTAACACTTTTGAGAACTGGCTCGCCAACCAATGCCTACTTATGAATTCCAATAAAACTAAACTTCTACTCTTCTCCCCCACTAGTAGATCTGCCACACTTTCATTCTCTGTCACGTCTAACAATGGCACCACTATCTTCCCAGAACAACACACTAAACTTCTAGGTGTTATCATAGACAATAATCTCAAATTTGACCTACAGGTCAATAAAACCATACAGACCATCAATAAGAAGCTTGGATCACTGTATAGAAACAATACACTCTTAACCCCACTGACTAGGACTGAAATTGTCCGATCACAGCTACTCTCTACTCTTTTATATGCCTCACCTGTACTCTCAAACCTCAATAAAACCAAACTAAGTAAGCTGTCTCATACCTACAACCATATTGCCAGATTTGCCACTGGCTCCACCTATAGAACCCATCACTGCCAGAACATGAAGCAACTAGAATGGCTAGAACTGCCCAGCTTAATTCAATTCAGTCAACTCTTAATAGCGTACAAAGTTCTGTATCACCCTAAATATACCCCCTCTCTTATAAATATTATAGTAACCTGAGATCCCTACAGTCAGCTGACAAATTACTGGTCCAAACCCACAAAGCTATTAACTCATCTGGTGAATTCCTGTTCACCAACTTTGTTGGCAAAACCTGGAATGCCTTGCCAAACTATATAACCCTACAATCCTCCAAAAGTCTCTTCAAAAAAAACCTCAAACAGTATCTCAAATTGAATTGGCTATGCCCATGTACCAACCTGGATTAAGTTATAAAACAATAGCATAATCAGTAATTATCGTAACATCTAACTACATCACCATGCTATGTATCCAATCTTACTTGTAATTGCGTCTGTCCATGAGTACTGTGAGTCCCTACTAGGGAACATTACTAAACCAATGTACATAAGACATATTACCACTTTGTTTTTATATATTCTAATTGTTTTCTAACTTCTTGTGTAACCTTTGTATGTCTGTCCATGAAAACTGTGAGTCCCTACTAGGGAACACTTCTAAACCAATGTACATAAGGTATATTATCATGTTTTTTATATATTCTAATTGTTTTCTAACTTCTTGTGTAACCTTTTGTATGTTTGACTATGTGGAGCTTTTCTCCCTGGGCCTCCACTGAAAATGGACATGTATCCAGTCAGACTATCCTGGTAAACAAATGTAAAATAAATAAAATAAAATAAAAATATTGGCATACATGGGAGAAGGTGTGGATAGAGATACTTGTGTGTCTGTACTGACTGGTGTTTACTATATTGTGCCTATGAAACTTAAAGGAAGCTTTTTGCACAACTTCAGAATGGGTTGGTAGGGTGTCTTTCTGCTGTTTACTGACACTAGATGTTGTCAAGGGACAAGCCTTTAGGCTAAATACTTACATCTTCGAATGGAATCACATTGGTACAGAAGTAAAAAGATGTCCATAAACATGAAGTTGTTACACTGACTCAAAACTCTTAGAGGTAACAGACTGGCAGGGGACAAGGCATGATCATACTGTGAGTTCAGGATGAGAAGAAGTGTATTGGATTTACAGGAGGAATTATGCAATGCTCTCTTCAAGGCCAGGAGTACTGCATCACTGAGCCCCAATAATATCCCAGGATGCCTCCTTAATGGCATTACACATGACCTACCATGACCACTAAAATCACTATTTAATTGTAGCCTTCAGCCAGGCTTCTTTTCAAATATATGGAGGACTGCAACTGTCATATTTCTGCACAAAGGTGGGCCATCTATGGACCTGGATAACTACAGACTGATAAGTCTGAATAGTTTCATATTCAAGACCATAGAAAGGATTGTCATGGAAATGATAAACATTGAGATAGGAAAGCTGTAGATGCTGGATCTTCTTTTCTTTACTGTGACTGTACTTCAGTTACATTTCACCAAAGGCAAGTCATGTCTACTCATTCTGGTGGAGTTCTTCAAGAAGGTCACCAAATCAGTTTGCAAGGGCAAAATTGTGCATATTGCTTACCCTGATCTGGCCAAAACATTTAACACAATACATCTGTAATGATATTGGCTAGTCCCAGAATAGCCAGCTGGAGTTCTGTAAAGAATGATATGCCCTTTAAATATCAAACTGATTTATACAAGATGGTTGTGTTGCAAATGTATTAGAATTGTATAGCATTTGAATATCAAACTGATTTGCACAAATGCTTATGTTACAAAAGTATTAGAACTGTATGGCATTTGAATATCAAACTGATTTGTACAGATGTCTATGTTACAAATGTATTAGAACTGTATGGTATTTGAAAATTAAAATGTGTTTGTAAAGCTGCTAGTTTTAAAAAATTTATCAACATTGTAGTTGTCTATGCTCAATTCCTATCTCAGCTTCAAAGTGGGGATACTGTGAGGACCTAGAGTCAGGTGACCAGATGAAGTCATTCTGCCAGCCATCTTGGTAATTATGTTTTAGATATTAAAGTGGGAAATCTCTCAGTATTGAGTACTCTTTCTTGGGCCTGATGAAAAGAAGGACTATTCACCACATCATCTGCCTTGATCTATTAAGTACATAGGGAATAGTAATTCTCCTAGATTCAGTCAGGAAAATATAGCAAAGCTTAGCTTAGATATTGTTTTTCTTTATTTGTCTGAGTCTGTTCATCAACATTAGATTCAATATTCCCTGTGAATTGAACTCTGTGGTTTCCTGTAAATATATATTCAGTATTTTCATGTTTTTAAGTATTTATTATTAATTATATTTAAAACTTTTATTGTGGCTGATCCTTTTAGAAAATATTTAAACTTTGAGAGTTGTTATTTGTATTTAGTGACACTGTAGGGTCAACTACTACTATTCACATTAGTATTAATATTACACAGTATAATTGGACACCTTTTGTTAAGGGCCTTAGAGTAGTTTATTGTGGAGTGTCTGGTGGCAGTGATAACTACCTTATACTATGGGCAGAAGGAAGCACAGCATGTAAATCTATGCTAGCCTTTCCCAGGTGTGGTGTGTGTGTGTGTGTGTGTGTGTGTGTGTGTGTGTGTGTGTGTGTGTGTGTGTGTGTGTGTGTGTGTGTGTGAAAAATCAAATCTCACAGTGTGTGTGTGTGTGTGTGTGTGTGTGTGTGTGTGTGTGTGTGTGTGTGTGTGTGTGTGTGTGTGTGTGTGGGTGCATGTCAGCTGCTTGGGGCAGGGACACGAACCACTGGCTTCAAAGAGAGAATGCTGGAGGAGTTGGCTTGGACACTCAGTTGAGAACCTAACACCACAGCTGTACCAGTGGGGAGTCTTATTGAGGGCCTGGAGGGAGGCAGATATAGAGAAAGCCAGACCCCGAGCTTAGTGCTTTCCCTCTGTGCTCTTAAGGGAAATTGTACTTGGTGCAGAGAGCTGCATCTGGAAATATTCAGTGTACCCATTTGTATTCAAGTGAACATCCCTCTCCAGTGCCAGTGTTGAGGAATGAGGCTCCTTGATTACTGGCCCAGTGTGGGGTCATCACAACCTCTCTTAGGCATTGCAGACAAGCCCATACAATTAGGTATACACCCCTATGTCACCCACTGGATAGCCAGCTAGCTCAGTGAAGGGACCCAGGAAGTTGGGATAGGGGAGTCTACCTCCACAAGAAGGTCTGTCACTAACAGATTTTCTCAAGACTCAGTGCTGCAGTCACTCCTTTTTGACATTTACTTCTCTGAAGTTAAGGCCTACATCCTCGTCTTCTGGCTGACCGCATTTGCACACAATTGCAAACTAGGTGCAGTCATAGAATCCCCCAAACACACAGGTGCCCTCCAAGAAGTTGTGATACAGACCAATAAATAGTGCCAGAGCCACAGTCTAAAACTCAATGCCAAGAAATGCATGATAGTGTCCTTTTGGAAGGTGGCAACCAATGAAAATTACAACATTGATAGTACACCCCTAAGAGCAGCCCCATTGGTCAGGGATTTGGAAATGCATATAAACAGTAACCCTGGCTTTGGTCATCATGTGTTTATGGTAGTAAGAACATGATTCTACATTGTGTAACTTACAAGCAAGGGTATAGCATCTATATCCATTGATTTCATTGTTTCTCTGTAATCAGCTTCACCAGATCAACAATAGAATCAATGCTACCTTTAGAATGTACCTGACTAAGAATATGCAAGAACTGGAGCATCCAGAGAGCTTCCTTAGAAAAAGAATATATGGTGTAAACAACATGTCCTATACAGACCTCTTGAAAGGCGTATCCCTGAACTTGCTCTCCAACAGCCAGCTGACAGTCGACCTAGGCTTGGCCTACAAATCATCCTCTGATCCTGCTCTGAAGGACCGATTGCACATCTGCAAAACAAATAGCGTCAGAATTGCCTGATCTAGGGACCTAAACCTCATTTGCAGCATAAACAGGACATGTTGGAGGGACAGTCATGTGTGTCAGAAACTAACCCATCCTTGTAACAGACATCCCATTCATTAAAGTAGAGCTCTTCCCTAACCCAATTACAGCATAACTTGGACCAGTGAATGGAGAATTGGATATTTATCTCTGATGTGGCACCTATGTCACTATAAGAGAGAGGCAGCCTGTAAATGCTTGACCACCCATGTCCAAGCGTGCATATACCCATTAAAATAACCCAAGGGTATCAAAACGTTAGTAAGCATGGTATAGTCATTAGCCTAATAATCACCTATGAACGTTATGAACCTATGCTTCAGTAGTGACCTTCCTTTGGGCTACTAGTGCTGCTCTTACCACAGCTGTGTGCAGAAAGGGATCAATCTCCCTCTGCTCCTTCTGTCACCAGGACCAAAACAGCAGCGTGAATTCCAGGTTGGCTCCTGAGATAAAAATTCACAAGATCTCAAATGATCATTTGTCTTGTTTTGTCTCAGATGTGGCATTGGATCAAAGTTTGTTGTATGCCTTTTCTGTGAGAGGACCTGGGTAGCACATTTAGTAGCTCAAAGCAAATAGAGAGCCGATCTATGCAGTGGTACAAAATTTAAACTAAAGCAGCTCTTTCTGAAACACTAATAATACTAACTGGTGAAAAGACATGTATACAGTCTAATTAGAGAAAGCTAAGAATCAGTGTCCCTCTTCTATGTCTCTTTCCACAGAGTAAAAACAGTAGCATAAACCCCAAGCTGGTTCCCCAGCCTGTTTGCAGGCACTCTAGAAATCAGTAGTTTCATCTCAGATGGTTAAGATTTTAAAGTTAAGCTGGAAAAGGGGTTAATGCTACAGTAATTGCACCTAGTGGATTTGAAGATGGAGAAGGAGGGGGTAACTGAAGCTGTAGCCACCTAAGAATATGGCCTGTCATTCCTGGTATGATTTTTGTGGTGCTCACTAGTATGAGTAGATAAAATGAGACTGAGAAGAGTTTATAAAATCACATTTAAATAAGGAGCATGCGTCTTGGCCAAGTTCTGATGATGTCAGAAATTTACTTTTAATTTCACACTTTATTGCTACAGCTCTCTCACTCTGTTCCTGGTAGTCCAGCCCAGATATCATCAAACACTCCAGATGTCACTGCTATATCCATAAAAGAGAGGAACAAAAACATGAATGTAACACAGAAGAGTTGGTACTGAATAGTGACCAGAATGCTGGAACAGCTATTCTGAGATGGTGTGAATGAGAAGCTGAAGGTGGGTCACCCATCCTGGCAGGGGGAAGGGACCCCAAGTTTACTGTACTGCTAACGCCCATTAGATGATGGCTTTATTAAGAAACAATGTGATGGGCTTCGGCATGTTTGCACACCAAGCAATGCATTCCTACTACAGCAGTGATTAGGTACATCACATGCAAGGATGAATAATCATTTCACTGATGTAGCATTGTGGCATTTTGAGTATCAGTATATAGTGGTTATGAGGGTCCGGGCAAGCAATGAGCCTTAATGGCTGTCTCAATAATGCCTCTCATGATGAATAATACACTTTGTAATGGGACACCTGCTGGTGAGCAAACGCAAAAAGAGACAATAAAAAAACAACACATCCTTCAGTTGCTTTCTAATTATCAGTTTCACTCTCTTCAGTGGCTCCCTAGTGAAATGGCAGCAATCAAAATACCAAGAACCAAAATGCCAAAAAAAAAAATTAAAATGTAGCCGAAGAGCAAAATTGAATGTCATTCTTCGCCTTTAAAGTTCCCAATGGGGGGCGAGCCCCACACACTACTGAACTTTATATATACTAATGCCAACATCACCATAGCTGGGAGAAAAGGGAAAAAGTGAATATTCCAAGAAATGGCCATCTCAGACTTAATATATTTGTCAGATTTTTTTTTCCATTCAGTTTCTGCATTATGGGACTCGTTATACCTGGTTATGACATTTCACATAGTTATCTTCAGGGGTCTCCAGCTGTTGCTGCAAACAGATTTCTTTTTTTCTGCAGAGCAGTGCTTTGCACTTTTCTGCACTGAACATTAGCTGCCATCTTTCTGCATTCTTGGTCATCTTTTCTTAGTCCTTCCTTAGACATCTTCCCCTTCCACAACTATTACAACTAATTTGTATAAGACATCAGGACACCAATAGTATTGTGCTTTCTCTCAGATATTTCTGAAATAAATACACTGAAAATATTAGCCCCAGGGTTGACCTCCTGTGGTTCTCCAGTAGTCAATTCCTTTATTACTGACAGCATTAATAAATGCCCAGCACTTGTGTCTTTGTTTCAGATGGCTTAAAATAGTTTAAACAATAACATGAGGGGAAGATAGAAATATTGTGATAAAATGTTATGTTATATAAAACGAGTGGTTTTGTTCTTAAATTGCAATTCTTTATCATGAAGGGGGTGCTATATTTTCTTTTTGTTTGAAGGGTGAACTATGTTTAACATGGAATAGATACAAATGTAAATAAATGCACATTTTTGTGTGGTATATTGTGAGATTGGTTAATGCCGGTATGCTGGAATTTTATAATAAATAAAAAAATAAAAATAAAAAATCAGTTAACAAAATAAAATAAGTACTTGTGCAATATGGCGAAAAAGACAGGAGTTGGTTAATATTTTAAGTGCCCTTGTACACAACTATTTAAAGGTTGCCCTGGGATTTTAAAACACAGGTTCTGGATTTGTTTGCAGTTGTATCTCATAGCTCATAATTCCAGCTTCTTATTTTCTTTGAATTTATTGACTCTTGTTTTAGTCTCTGTGGTATTTAGCTTTTGAGACAATATGAGGTTTTGTTTGCACATTTCATATTGACAGATTGTCCCTTGTTTGTCTCTTGACACATGCTTATGTTCACAGTAGGAATCCATAAAGAGTGCAGTTTAACAGACTTCTGTTAACTAGCAAGCAGCATAACTGAACTCTGAGACTTAGCTTTTTAAAATCTAATTGAAAGAACTTCCTCTGGAGACATTTGGGTTCATTTTTATGGTATAATGCAGTTATAAGCACAAATAATTTCACATACTGAAAATTCAGCAGATTTAAGACAATCAAAAGGGCTTCATTAACATCTTAAAACTAAGCTGCTGCACATTTTTATGTCATTTTCTTAAGATAGTACATTTAGCCTCATATTTCTAGCTTGCCAAGTTTATCATTTTATACCATTCTTTTGTTTTAGATCTCATAAACTGCAAACTATCTGTGTGGACAGTCATCATTTTGTCTTTTTTTCCGCGGTTTTGTTCTGAAACTGCAAACTACATTGTACAAAATATTTTTGCCACAAGTTTCCTTCAAAGGCTTCTTTTGGCGTGCTTTCAGTATCTTACTCTGGCCAAGCAGGCTGTGAACCCATATTCATAGCTCCTGGGTCCCCATTTCTTTCATTTCTGTGTACTTACGCCCATGATTTTCAGAACAGTAACAGTCAGAAAAAGTAAAAACAACATTCAAGTACTGAGCAGGAACATCTCGGATCATTGAAATATGTATTATGCTGCTATCTTACTGACTTATTTAATTTTTGTTTTGCAGGCTTTCGGTATTTACAAACAGCCTTGTAGGAAAAGGAAGTCACCAAAAACATGCATCACAATACATAAAATCAACATTGACTTCCATTCTGGAGAACATAATAATTTCTATTAAATAATCAACCACATTGAAATAAAATCAAGGCCAGCAAAATATAGCATACTACCTAGGATAGATCTGTCACATCCACTACAATGCGTCGTGTAATTTAAGTATAATATTATTGCTGGAGTTTCACATTCCTCTCAGCTGTACAGATTTTCACAGAATGTCCAGATTTTTGCCACATAATTTTGGTCTGCTCCTCATAAAAGTTTGGTTTTCTGGCAAATCACTAATGATTGAAGTCAGAAAATAAGTTTGAGTTACAGACTTCATACTCCAGAAAATTCATGCTAATGCAAAAGCTGTTATTCTATCAACTTTCTATGTAAGAGTAATACTTATTTTGTCCCTATTTTTGGACCTTTGTCTCCCTTTATATATAGCTTTGTCCAGATTGCTTGGTCTTAAAGGTTGAGAGGTATGATAGCAGTATAGTGTCATGCAATTTAGTTTCATCTGTACGTCAATCAAATGTAATACAGGAATGTTTTAAATGAATGCGCCTGCTGTACCATATGAGTCTCTCAAGAGGAGGAAGATGCTTTTCATAATGATGTGCAGTGCTGCAGATGTCATTTGTGCAAAACACATGGAGTATAAAGTAGCACTTAGTGCAAATAAGGAGCACTCTCTTTTTCTCAACATGCAGCAACTTTTACTTCCTTACATTCATGAAGGGATTTGTGGGCAAAGCCCTCTGAGTGAGATTATGTGGCCTTTACCCCAACATAAATATTCCACTTGGAATTCCAGTTTACACTGCTTTTTTAAACGTTACAGACATCACACTTCTTTTACTAATAGTGATTTTTTTAAGTACCCTGCTATCTATATTGGTTTTATACTACAGCGGGTATAACTACTTCTTCAGATTCAATGAAATGAGGTAAAGGTAGGACTTGTCAAAAGCTTCAGCCACTTTGCATAAAACATATTATTTGGTCACCTGTATTGTATAATGAACATATAGAAAGTGCCTGTGAAAAAGAAAACTTAAAATGTACTGTTGTACTGCCATGTGCATGTTGCATTCCATCCCTGTCAGTTACTCCAATTCCAATATGATTATCCCATTATTTCCTTGTCTTATTCCAAGGAATTTAGAAGTCCCTGGGATGACACATCAAATTCTTCCACTCTGTCCTTCCTCTTCATCTCGGCTCTTCTTGGTACCATAAGTTCTTAGGTTCATAGGTGTGTACTAGGCTAATGGCCCTGGAGCCTTTACAAGCCTAGTCCATAGAAGTGCCCTGGCATCATGCCGCCATTAGTTCTCGGTGCTTCTATCAAGTAGAGCCACTGAAGTGATCGCCAGGGTGAACTTTCTATTTCCCATCCACTCATCAAGATTTCTCTTGAAGAGGGCCAGTGAGGTGCTCTGCTTGACATGCATGGGAAGTCTGTTCCAGAGCATGGGCAGTCTCTGGGTTATGAACCTGTCCCTCCAGCATGTTCTGTTGATTGTGGTAATGAGGTCGAGGTCCCTGGAGCGTGTGGTGTACAGGGATTGGGATTTCTTTAGGTATAACATTTCTAACAGGGCTGGGCCAGACATGACTTTGTAAGTCAAGCAGAGATCGTCTCTTAATAGACAATATGAGACAGAGAAAAGCTGGAGTTTTTTGAGTCTGTCCATGTAGGGCATGTGTTTAAAGCCTAGGATCCTCTTCGTGAGGTACTTTTGTAGCCTTTCCAGCTGTTTCAGGTGTTTAGTAAGATACATGCCAAATGGGGCATTATACTCCGTGATTGGTCTAATAAGGGAAGAGGAGAGAGAGCTGGTGACCTCTTTCTTCCTGGATGCAAAACCCTTGGTAATGAGATGTGTCACATAGAAGGACTTTCTGATCACAATGGCAATGTGGTGGTCAAAGGAGAGGTTGCTGTCAACCTGTGTCCCCAGATCTCTTATAACACCTTCAGTGTTCAGCGGGCTGCCATCAGTGTGGTAATTAGTGGGAACTTAGTTTTTTCCAAAGGGAATAATGACACATTTTTTTACATTAAGCTTAAGGCCATGGTTTTGACACCAGTTGTTGGTCTCAGTGAGGCCTTACTGTAGGATGTCTACATCACTTGTGGAGTTAATAATGGCTCCCAGCTTGCAATCATCAGCTATCTTGGTCAGCCAGAGTCCCTCAGTGTTGGCCTGGACTTCTGAGAAGTAGATGCCAAACAGGAGAGGACCCAGGACCAATCCCTGTGGGACTCCACTCATGACTGGTTGGCAGTCTGACTTGGAGTCTGCTACTTTCACACTGTGGGTTCTATCTGTGAGTCACTTTGCAACCCGCCTAGTGATATAGGAGTTGATGCCTAGTTTGCTGAGCCTATCAATAATTCCTGAGTGGGGAATGGTATCAAAGGTCTTGGCCAGATCAAAGTTGGCTGTATAAACTGCCTTGCCCTTATCCACAACTCTGGTGACTGACTCAAAGAAGTCAACCAGGTTGAGCAGGCATGATCTTCCCTTCACAAAACCAAATTGCATGGGATCCAGAGTTTGGAGATTCCCTATATCCTTGTTAATTAGGTCCATGATGATGAACTCCATAGCCTTACATATCAGATTTGTCAGGCTAATGGGGCAAAAATTCCCAGGGTCTGTAGTCACTCCCCCTTTATGGAGAGGGATGACTGTAGCAGTGTGCCATTCTGTAGGGACAAAGCCTGAGCCTGAGGTGAGTCTGTGATTGAACAGGGCACACAGGTGTGGTGACAGTTCACTTTGTAGTTCATGTATTACACAGCCAGGGATATTGTTGGGTCCCATGGAAGCTGTATTCTTGGCCTTGGACAATGCAGCTTTAACCTGTGGTGCAGTAATGCTAGGTGCTTCTTCCAGTATTGTGATTGGTCCTTTAGGGGGGGAGAGCGGGGTAAAGTTGGCACTGAATCTGTCAGATAGTATGTTGGCAATATCTGTTGGCTCAGTATAGGAGTAACTCAAAGCAAATCTGGGTATTGGTGTGGAGATTCTTGATATAACTGTAGAAGGCTTTGTGGTTGTTTTTAGTGTCTGCCGCAATGCTGCCTTCATAGCTAGCTTTAGAGGTTTTAATGAGGGATCTGAACTTTTCTTTTGAGGCTAATAAGGGAGTTTGTCCAGTCTTGGGACTTCACCTTTTTCTGCAACAGTTTCTTCCTCCTGTTGTAGAGTTTGTTAATGTCAGGGGACCACCAGACTGGCTTCCTTTTTTTGGAGGAGAGTGCCTTGTTTCCACTGGGTATGGCTAGTTCCATGCATTTATGTATGTGTTCGTGCAGTGCATTGGTGTATGATTCGATGGTCATGCACCTATTTTCCATTTGCATGGGTGCCGTGAAGTTAGCCACCTCTGTTTTCAGGAGCCCAAAGTCAGCTGTGGAGAAGTTTTTCATGGTGGTTACCTATGCTGGTGGTGTGGGTGAGATGTGGATTTCCATGATAATTAGTTTGTGGTTAGATCTAACCAGGTAAGAATTGACTATTGGTGTTGAGCAATGGTTACCCATATTAGTAATAACCAGGTCAAGGATGTTGCTTCCTCTAGTGGGGTTAAGAATTAACTGGCCCAGCGCATTGGAATTATTGAATTCCAGGAAGGCTTAGGCAAGTGTATTGGTGCATGAGTAGTTTTCCCAGTTGATGGAGGGGTAGTTGAAGTCACCCAGTATGAGAGTTTTGGGTTGGAACCTAATAGTTTCCAGGGTGCTTAGGAACATGGAGTGAGAGTCTTGGGACATGTTTGGGGAACTATAGCAAGCTACAACCTGAATCGCCGTCTTACCCACTGTTAGTTGGACCTGAAGTATCTTCGATGCATTATGCTGGGCTACTAGTCTGGAGGTGTGCATATCCTTTATGTATATGGAGACGTCATCACCTTTGGAGCTTCGGTCCATGTTCTGGGGCAGAAAGGTGTGGAATGAGTTATAGCCTGGTAGCGCAGGGGTGATTTCTGCTGCTTTAAACCAGGTCTCCGTTACAGCACAAATGTCGATTTTGTCCATTTTGAGAAATGCTTCAAGTGAGTGCATCTTGAGATTTAGACTTCTAGCATTGAGCAGCATGACCCTCAGATTGCATTTATTTATAGCTGTTATGGTGGTAATTTGGTCTTTGGAACACCACCTAAAAAAGGCACTATAGGGGTGGCAAGAGCCTTTGCCAGTATTTGGAAACCTAAGAGTGACAGATGCAGACCATCTCTGGCAAAGCATTGAGGTCTGTCAGTCATGTCATCCCAAGCAGACAGATTCTGGATCCCCTTAGAATGATACCAGAAACTTAGCCAATTGTTGAAGTCAATCATTTTCTGCTTGTACTGCGGTATCATTCTGGATGATGGTAGGATGCTGCTCAGGGCTAGGGTCATACCTGCCTGGGCCACTTAATCCGAGAGCTCCTCCATGTCTCTTTTCATGTAGTCCAGGGAGGTGCATCTTAGGTCATTCATACCCATATGAACAATGACAGAGTCATTTTTGTACTTGTTGTGGAGTGACCTGAGTGCATGTGTTATGTGTCAGATCCTGGCACCTGACAGACAGCTGACTGTTACTTTCTCCTTATTCAGCCTAGTGAGTGGGACATCAGTGTGCCTCACTATTGAGTCACCTATGATTAGTGTATTGGGCAAGCTGTTTTGCCTTATGGGCTTAGGTTGAGGGGCACACTGTGTAGGTGAGGTATGTATCTTGTGATCTGTGTTGTATTGTGGTGGTCGAGTGCATTTCTGATTTGGATGTCTCTGCTGTTTGGGTAGATTTCTATTGAGAGCCTCTGAGAAGGTGGGTGTGTGGTTTATTTTTTAATGTGAGAGCTGTGATGGTGGGTGTTCAGAAGAGCTATGTGTTCCATGTGGTGTGGTGTAGGTGTTGACTTTCTCCTCTTGACCAGCTATTCCGGTATCCACGTGCATTTGTTCAGTGTTGGTCTACTTTGAGCAAGTAACACTGATATCTGATCATGAGGTGGCATCTATAGCCATTTCACACTTATCTGTCTTTTGTTCCTCTAGTGTATGTTCAATATTTCTGTTTGTAATGTCCAACATACATATACCTGATGTTATTCTTTGTGAAGGAGTCTGTGTTCCATTTCTTGCATGTGTTTTTTGATAATGCTTACTGCTGTTTAGAATTACTGATGTAAACTGCAGGGGGAGATGAAGAGTGAATGTCAGAGTTCAATTTCATGTTTAGTTATGAATGTATGTATGTGTCAATGCTTGTAAATAAGAAAGTCTGACTGCATAGGGACCTTTTCCACATGTTGACTTTGGAGACACCCCCCCAAAAGTTACATTTTGACATAAAAGATAAAGGTCTCCAGGGATATATAATGTCATAAAAATACAAGCTTGTCATTTTCATTAAAAAGAATCATACATGGTACATGAAATGATGATGGCGTGAAACTGTATCGCTTAGCAATGTTATTCATTGTACATATAATCCTATCTGTATCTATATCTATCTATCTATTAATCTATATATAGCTATATCAATTTATCTATATATAGCTATATCTATATCATCTATAGCCATATCTAATATATATATGTGGGTCCCCTACAGAATTTCAAAACTTAAAACTTCTAAATTCATATGATCAAAGTTTTAAAACTTTGAAATTCAGAATGGAGATTGTCATACAGCATGGAAAGGGAGATTTTCGTTTTCCTTGCTGTAGTGTGAAGTCCCATTTGGTATATTTAAGTAGTGGGGTGTGTGGGGTGCAGGGGTGCTTTCCCCCCTGCAAAAACATGTTTTGTAATGTGTTGACTGCTTTTTTGGGGGAGAGGGTTTTGAGATTCCAAGATTGCGAGGTTCCGAATTCGCTATTCTGAACTTTGGGATTTTGGTATTTTGAATTAAGAAGCAAATATATATATATATATATATATATATATATATATATATATATATATATATATCCAAATAAATAAATGGTCTGGGCACACTGGAACAGGCTGTAAGTAATTTAATTGGTAAAACAAATTGAAGTTCAAGCGCTTGAACTTCAATTTGTTTTACCAAATAAATTACTTACAGCCTGTTCCAGTGTGCCCAGACCATTTATTTATTTGAAGTTTATTAGTTTTATTGTCTGAGTGTTTTACCATTTCCTATTACAAGTAATTATATATATATATATATATATATATATATATATATATATATATATATATATATATATATATATCATAGAATTA